>NW_027486662.1:15000-21017 GCF_050908995.1 Andrena cerasifolii | reverse complement strand
TTCTTTGGTTCGTTGGTTCGTTGGTTCGTTGGTTCATTGGTTCGTTTGTTCGTTTGTACGTTGGTTCGTTGGATCGTTGGTTCATTGGTTCGTTGGTTCGTTGGTTCGTTGGTTCGTTGGTTCGTTGGTTCGTTGGTTCGTTGGTTCGTTGGTTCGTTGGTTCGTTGGTTCGTTGGTTCGTTGGTTCGTTTGTTCGTTTGTTCGTTTGTTCGTTTGTTCGTTTGTTCGTTTGTTCGTTTGTTCGTTTGTTCGTTTGTTCCTTTGTTCGTTGGTTCGTTGGTTCTTTGGTTCGTTGGTTCGTTGTTTCCTTGGTTCGTTGGTTCGTTTTTTCCTCTGTTCGATTGTTCGTTGGTTCGTTGGTTCATTGGTTCGTTTGTTCCTTTGTTTGTTTGGTCGTTTTTTCGTTTGTTCGTTGGTTCGTTGTTTCGTTGGTTCGTTGGTTCGTTGGTTCGTTGGTTCGTTGGTTCGTTTGTTCGTTTGTTCCTTTGTTCGCTTGTTCGTTTGTTCGTTGGTTCGTTGGTTCGTTGGTTCGTTGGTTCGTTGGTTCGTTGGTTCGTTGGTTCGTTGGTTCGTTGGTTCGTTGGTTCGTTGGTTCGTTTTTTCGTTGGTTCGTTGGTTCTTTGGTTCGTTGGTTCGTTGGTTCGTTGGTTCATTGGTTCGTTTGTTCGTTTGTTCGTTGGTTCGTTGGATCGTTGGTTCATTGGTTCGTTGGTTCGTTGGTTCGTTGGTTCGTTGGTTCGTTGGTTCGTTGGTTCGTTGGTTCGTTGGTTCGTTGGTTCGTTGGTTCGTTGGTTCGTTGGTTCGTTTGTTCGTTTGTTCGTTTGTTCGTTTGTTCGTTTGTTCGTTTGTTCGTTTGTTCGTTTGTTCCTTTGTTCGTTGGTTCGTTGGTTCTTTGGTTCGTTGGTTCGTTGTTTCCTTGGTTCGTTGGTTCGTTTTTTCCTTTGTTCGATTGTTCGTTGGTTCGTTGGTTCATTGGTTCGTTTGTTCCTTTGTTCGTTGGTTCGTTGGATCGTTGGTTCGTTGGTTCGTTGGTTCGTTGGTTCGTTGGTTCGTTGGTTCGTTGGTTCTTTTGTTTGTTTGGTCGTTTTTTCGTTTGTTCGTTGGTTCGTTGTTTCGTTGGTTCGTTGGTTCGTTGGTTCGTTGGTTCGTTGGTTCGTTGGTTCGTTTGTTCGTTTGTTCGTTTGTTCGTTTGTTCGTTTGTTCGTTTGTTCGTTTGTTCGTTTGTTCGTTTGTTCGTTTGTTCGTTTGTTCGTTTGTTCCTTTGTTCGTTTGTTCGTTTGTTCGTTTGTTCGTTTGTTCGTTTGTTCGTTTGTTCGTTTGTTCGTTTGTTCGTTTGTTCGTTTGTTCGTTTGTTCGTTTGTTCGTTTGTTCGTTTGTTCCTTTGTTCGTTGGTTCGTTGGTTCTTTGGTTCGTTGGTTCGTTGTTTCCTTGGTTCGTTGGTTCGTTTTTTCCTTTGTTCGATTGTTCGTTGGTTCGTTGGTTCATTGGTTCGTTTGTTCCTTTGTTCGTTGGTTCGTTGGTGTGTTGGTTCGTTGGTTCGTTGGTTCGTTTGTTCGTTTGTTCCTTTGTTCGCTTGTTCGTCTGTTCGTTGGTTCCTTGGTTCGTTGGTTCGTTGGTTCGTTGGTTCGTTGGTTCGTTGGTTCGTTGGTTCGTTGGTTCGTTGGTTCGTTGGTTCGTTGGTTCGTTGGTTCGTTGGTTCGTTGGTTGGTTGGTTCGTTGGTTCGTTGGTTCGTTGGTTCGTTGGTTCGTTGGTTCGTTGGTTCGTTGGTTCGTTGGTTCGTTGGTTCGTTGGTTCGTTGGTTCGTTGGTTCGTTGGTTCGTTGGTGTGTTGGTTCGTTGGTTCGTTGGTTCGTTTGTTCGTTTGTTCCTTTGTTCGCTTGTTCGTCTGTTCGTTGGTTCCTTGGTTCGTTGGTTCGTTGGTTCGTTGGTTCGTTGGTTCGTTGGTTCGTTGGTTCGTTGGTTCGTTGGTTCGTTGGTTCGTTGGTTCGTTGTTTCTTTGGTTCGTTGGTTCGTTGGTTCGTTGGTTCGTTGGTTCGTTTGTTCGTTTGTTCCTTTGTTCGCTTGTTCGTTTGTTCGTTGGTTCGTTGGTTCGTTGGTTCGTTGGTTCGTTGGTTCGTTGGTTCGTTGGTTCGTTGGTTCGTTGGTTCGTTGGTTCGTTGGATCGTTGGTTCGTTGGTTCGTTGGTTCGTTGGTTCGTTGGTTCGTTGGTTCGTTAGTTCGTTGGTTCGTTGGTTCGTTGGTTCGTTGGTTCGTTGGTTCGTTGGTTCGTTGGCTCGTTGGTTCGTTGGTTCTTTGGTTCGTTGGTTCGTTGGTTCGTTGGTTCGTTTGTTCGTTTGTTCGCTTGTTCGTTTGTTCGTTTGTTCGTTTGTTCGTTTGTTCGTTTGTTCGTTTGTTCGTTTGTTCGTTTGTTCGTTTGTTCGTTTGTTCGTTTGTTCGTTTGTTCGTTTGTTCGTTTGTTCGTTTGTTCGTTTGTTCGTTTGTTCGTTTGTTCGTTTGTTCGTTTGTTCGTTTGTTCGTTTGTTCGTTTGTTCGTTTGTTCGTTTGTTCGTTTGTTCGTTTGTTCGTTTGTTCGTTTGTTCGTTTGTTCGTTTGTTCGTTTGTTCGTTTGTTCGTTTGTTCGTTTGTTCGTTTGTTCGTTTGTTCGTTTGTTCGTTTGTTCGTTTGTTCGTTTGTTCGTTTGTTCGTTTGTTCGTTTGTTCGTTTGTTCGTTTGTTCGTTTGTTCGTTTGTTCGTTTGTTCGTTTGTTCGTTTGTTCGTTTGTTCGTTTGTTCGTTTGTTCGTTTGTTCGTTTGTTCGTTTGTTCGTTTGTTCGTTTGTTCGTTTGTTCGTTTGTTCCTTTGTTCGTTTGTTCGTTTGTTCGTTTGTTCGTTTGTTCGTTTGTTCGTTTGTTCGTTTGTTCGTTTGTTCGTTTGTTCGTTTGTTCGTTTGTTCGTTTGTTCGTTTGTTCGTTTGTTCGTTTGTTCGTTTGTTCCTTTGTTCGTTGGTTCGTTGGTTCTTTGGTTCGTTGGTTCGTTGTTTCCTTGGTTCGTTGGTTCGTTTTTTCCTTTGTTCGATTGTTCGTTGGTTCGTTGGTTCATTGGTTCGTTTGTTCCTTTGTTCGTTGGTTCGTTGGTGTGTTGGTTCGTTGGTTCGTTGGTTCGTTTGTTCGTTTGTTCCTTTGTTCGCTTGTTCGTCTGTTCGTTGGTTCCTTGGTTCGTTGGTTCGTTGGTTCGTTGGTTCGTTGGTTCGTTGGTTCGTTGGTTCGTTGGTTCGTTGGTTCGTTGGTTCGTTGGTTCGTTGGTTCGTTGGTTCGTTGGTTGGTTGGTTCGTTGGTTCGTTGGTTCGTTGGTTCGTTGGTTCGTTGGTTCGTTGGTTCGTTGGTTCGTTGGTTCGTTGGTTCGTTGGTTCGTTGGTTCGTTGGTTCGTTGGTTCGTTGGTGTGTTGGTTCGTTGGTTCGTTGGTTCGTTTGTTCGTTTGTTCCTTTGTTCGCTTGTTCGTCTGTTCGTTGGTTCCTTGGTTCGTTGGTTCGTTGGTTCGTTGGTTCGTTGGTTCGTTGGTCCGTTGGTTCGTTGGTTCGTTGGTTCGTTGGTTCGTTGGTTCGTTGGTTCGTTGGTTCGTTGGTTCGTTGGTTCGTTGGTTCGTTGGTTCGTTGGTTCGTTGGTTCGTTGGTTCGTTGGTTCGTTGGATCGTTGGTTCGTTGGTTCGTTGGTTCGTTGGTTCGTTGGTTCGTTGGTTCGTTGGTTCGTTGGTTCGTTGGTTCGTTGGTTCGTTGGTTCGTTTGTTCGTTTGTTCGTTTGTTCCTTTGTTCGCTTGTTCGTTTTTTCGTTGGTTCTTTGGTTCGTTGGTTCGTTGGTTCGTTTGTTCGTTTGTTCGTTTGTTTGTTGGTTCGTTGGTTCGTTGGTTCGTTTGTTTCTTTGTTTCTTTCTTTCTTTGTTCGTTTGTTCGTTTGTTCGTTTGTTCGTTGGTTCGTTTGTTCGTTTGTTCGTTTGTTCGTTTGTTCGTTTGGTCGTTTGTTCGTTTGTTCGTTTGTTCGTTTGTTCGTTTGTTCGTTTTTTCGTTGGTTCGTTGGTTCTTTGGTTCGTTGGTTCGTTGGTTCGTTGGTTCATTGGTTCGTTTGTTCGTTTGTTCGTTGGTTCGTTGGATCGTTGGTTCATTGGTTCGTTGGTTCGTTGGTTCGTTGGTTCGTTGGTTCGTTGGTTCGTTGGTTCGTTGGTTCGTTGGTTCGTTGGTTCGTTGGTTCGTTGGTTCGTTGGTTCGTTGGTTCGTTTGTTCGTTTGTTCGTTTGTTCGTTTGTTCGTTTGTTCGTTTGTTCGTTTGTTCGTTTGTTCGTTTGTTCGTTTGTTCCTTTGTTCCTTTGTTCGTTGGTTCGTTGGTTCTTTGGTTCGTTGGTTCGTTGTTTCCTTGGTTCGTTGGTTCGTTTTTTCCTTTGTTCAATTGTTCGTTGGTTCGTTGGTTCATTGGTTCGTTTGTTCCTTTGTTCGTTGGTTCGTTGGATCGTTGGTTCGTTGGTTCGTTGGTTCGTTGGTTCGTTGGTTCGTTGGTTCTTTTGTTTGTTTGGTCGTTTTTTCGTTTGTTCGTTGGTTCGTTGTTTCGTTGGTTCGTTGGTTCGTTGGTTCGTTTGTTCGTTTGATCGTTTGTTCGTTTGTTCCTTTGTTCGTTGGTTAGTTGGTTCTTTGGTTCGTTGGTTCGTTGTTTCCTTGGTTCGTTGGTTCGTTTTTTCCTTTGTTCGATTGTTCGTTGGTTCGTTGGTTCATTGGTTCGTTTGTTCCTTTGTTCGTTGGTTCGTTGGATCGTTGGTTCGTTGGTTCGTTGGTTCGTTGGTTCGTTGGTTCGTTGGTTCGTTGGTTCTTTTGTTTGTTTGGTCGTTTTTTCGTTTGTTCGTTGGTTCGTTGTTTCGTTGGTTCGTTGGTTAGTTGGTTCGTTGGTTCGTTGGTTCGTTTGTTCGTTTGTTCCTTTGTTCGCTTGTTCGTTTGTTCGTTGGTTCGTTGGTTCGTTGGTTCGTTGGTTCGTTGGTTCGTTGGTTCGTTGGTTCGTTGGTTCGTTGGTTCGTTGGATCGTTGGTTCGTTGGTTCGTTGGTTCGTTGGTTCGTTGGTTCGTTGGTTCGTTGGTTCGTTGGTTCGTTGGTTCGTTGGTTCGTTGGTTCGTTGGCTCGTTGGTTCGTTGGTTCTTTGGTTCGTTGGTTCGTTGGTTCGTTGGTTCGTTTGTTCGTTTGTTCGCTTGTTCGTTTGTTCGTTTGTTCGTTTGTTCGTTTGTTCGTTTGTTCGTTTGTTCGTTTGTTCGTTTGTTCGTTTGTTCGTTTGTTCGTTTGTTCGTTTGTTCGTTTGTTCGTTTGTTCGTTTGTTCGTTTGTTCGTTTGTTCGTTTGTTCGTTTGTTCGTTTGTTCGTTTGTTCGTTTGTTCGTTTGTTCGTTTGTTCGTTTGTTCGTTTGTTCGTTTGTTCGTTTGTTCGTTTGTTCGTTTGTTCGTTTGTTCGTTTGTTCGTTTGTTCGTTTGTTCGTTTGTTCGTTTGTTCGTTTGTTCGTTTGTTCGTTTGTTCGTTTGTCCGTTTGTTCGTTTGTTCGTTTGTTCGATTGTTCGTTTGTTCGTTTGTTCGTTTGTTCGTTTGTTCGTTTGTTCGTTTGTTCGTTTGTTCGTTTGTTCGTTTGTTCGTTTGTTCCTTTGTTCGTTTGTTCGTTTGTTCGTTTGTTCGTTTGTTCGTTTGTTCGTTTGTTCGTTTGTTCGTTTGTTCGTTTGTTCGTTTGTTCGTTTGTTCGTTTGTTCCTTTGTTCGTTGGTTCGTTGGTTCCTTTGGTTCGTTGGTTCGTTGTTTCCTTGGTTCGTTGGTTCGTTTTTTCCTTTGTTCGATTGTTCGTTGGTTCGTTGGTTCATTGGTTCGTTTGTTCCTTTGTTCGTTGGTTCGTTGGTGTGTTGGTTCGTTGGTTCGTTGGTTCGTTTGTTCGTTTGTTCCTTTGTTCGCTTGTTCGTCTGTTCGTTGGTTCCTTGGTTCGTTGGTTCGTTGGTTCGTTGGTTCGTTGGTTCGTTGGTTCGTTGGTTCGTTGG
>NW_027486662.1:0-2500 GCF_050908995.1 Andrena cerasifolii | reverse complement strand
CTTTGGTTCGTTGGTTCGTTGGTTCGTTGGTTCATTGGTTCGTTTGTTCGTTTGTTCGTTGGTTCGTTGGATCGTTGGTTCATTGGTTCGTTGGTTCGTTGGTTCGTTGGTTCGTTGGTTCGTTGGTTCGTTGGTTCGTTGGTTCGTTGGTTCGTTGGTTCGTTGGTTCGTTGGTTCGTTGGTTCGTTTGTTCGTTTGTTCGTTTGTTCGTTTGTTCGTTTGTTCGTTTGTTCGTTTGTTCGTTTGTTCCTTTGTTCGTTGGTTCGTTGGTTCTTTGGTTCGTTGGTTCGTTGTTTCCTTGGTTCGTTGGTTCGTTTTTTCCTTTGTTCGATTGTTCGTTGGTTCGTTGGTTCATTGGTTCGTTTGTTCCTTTGTTCGTTGGTTCGTTGGATCGTTGGTTCGTTGGTTCGTTGGTTCGTTGGTTCGTTGGTTCGTTGGTTCGTTGGTTCTTTTGTTTGTTTGGTCGTTTTTTCGTTTGTTCGTTGGTTCGTTGTTTCGTTGGTTCGTTGGTTCGTTGGTTCGTTGGTTCGTTGGTTCGTTGGTTCGTTTGTTCGTTTGTTCGTTTGTTCGTTTGTTCGTTTGTTCGTTTGTTCGTTTGTTCGTTTGTTCGTTTGTTCGTTTGTTCGTTTGTTCGTTTGTTCGTTTGTTCCTTTGTTCGTTTGTTCGTTTGTTCGTTTGTTCGTTTGTTCGTTTGTTCGTTTGTTCGTTTGTTCGTTTGTTCGTTTGTTCGTTTGTTCGTTTGTTTGTTTGTTCGTTTGTTCCTTTGTTCGTTGGTTCGTTGGTTCTTTGGTTCGTTGGTTCGTTGTTTCCTTGGTTCGTTGGTTCGTTTTTTCCTTTGTTCGATTGTTCGTTGGTTCGTTGGTTCATTGGTTCGTTTGTTCCTTTGTTCGTTGGTTCGTTGGTGTGTTGGTTCGTTGGTTCGTTGGTTCGTTTGTTCGTTTGTTCCTTTGTTCGCTTGTTCGTCTGTTCGTTGGTTCCTTGGTTCGTTGGTTCGTTGGTTCGTTGGTTCGTTGGTTCGTTGGTTCGTTGGTTCGTTGGTTCGTTGGTTCGTTGGTTCGTTGGTTCGTTGGTTCGTTGGTTCGTTGGTTCGTTGGTTCGTTGGTTCGTTGGTTCGTTGGTTCGTTGGTTCGTTGGTTCGTTGGTTCGTTGGTTCGTTGGTTCGTTGGTTCGTTGGTTCGTTGGTTCGTTGGTTCGTTGGTTCGTTGGTTCGTTGGTGTGTTGGTTCGTTGGTTCGTTGGTTCGTTTGTTCGTTTGTTCCTTTGTTCGCTTGTTCGTCTGTTCGTTGGTTCCTTGGTTCGTTGGTTCGTTGGTTCGTTGGTTCGTTGGTTCGTTGGTTCGTTGGTTCGTTGGTTCGTTGGTTCGTTGGTTCGTTGGTTCGTTGTTTCTTTGGTTCGTTGGTTCGTTGGTTCGTTGGTTCGTTGGTTCGTTTGTTCGTTTGTTCCTTTGTTCGCTTGTTCGTTTGTTCGTTGGTTCGTTGGTTCGTTGGTTCGTTGGTTCGTTGGTTCGTTGGTTCGTTGGTTCGTTGGTTCGTTGGTTCGTTGGTTCGTTGGTTCGTTGGATCGTTGGTTCGTTGGTTCGTTGGTTCGTTGGTTCGTTGGTTCGTTGGTTCGTTAGTTCGTTTGTTCGTTTGTTTGTTGGTTCGTTGGTTCGTTGGTTCGTTTGTTTCTTTGTTTCTTTCTTTCTTTGTTCGTTTGTTCGTTTGTTCGTTTGTTCGTTGGTTCGTTTGTTCGTTTGTTCGTTTGTTCGTTTGTTCGTTTGGTCGTTTGTTCGTTTGTTCGTTTGTTCGTTTGTTCGTTTGTTCGTTTTTTCGTTGGTTCGTTGGTTCTTTGGTTCGTTGGTTCGTTGGTTCGTTGGTTCATTGGTTCGTTTGTTCGTTTGTTCGTTGGTTCGTTGGATCGTTGGTTCATTGGTTCGTTGGTTCGTTGGTTCGTTGGTTCGTTGGTTCGTTGGTTCGTTGGTTCGTTGGTTCGTTGGTTCGTTGGTTCGTTGGTTCGTTGGTTCGTTGGTTCGTTTGTTCGTTTGTTCGTTTGTTCGTTTGTTCGTTTGTTCGTTTGTTCGTTTGTTCGTTTGTTCGTTTGTTCGTTTGTTCCTTTGTTCCTTTGTTCGTTGGTTCGTTGGTTCTTTGGTTCGTTGGTTCGTTGTTTCCTTGGTTCGTTGGTTCGTTTTTTCCTTTGTTCGATTGTTCGTTGGTTCGTTGGTTCATTGGTTCGTTTGTTCCTTTGTTCGTTGGTTCGTTGGATCGTTGGTTCGTTGGTTCGTTGGTTCGTTGGTTCGTTGGTTCGTTGGTTCTTTTGTTTGTTTGGTCGTTTTTTCGTTTGTTCGTTGGTTCGTTGTTTCGTTGGTTCGTTGGTTCGTTGGTTCGTTTGTTCGTTTGATCGTTTGTTCGTTTGTTCCTTTGTTCGTTGGTTAGTTGGTTCTTTGGTTCGTTGGTTCGTTGTTTCCTTGGTTCGTTGGTTCGTTTTTTCCTTTGTTCGATTGTTCGTTGGTTCGTTGGTTCATT
>NW_027486661.1:0-21018 GCF_050908995.1 Andrena cerasifolii | reverse complement strand
TTAACAATTTCTTTTTAAAAAAATTTATTTATATTTTTTAAATTTTTTCTACATTTTTTAATTTTTTTCTTTTTTAAATTTTTTTTTAAATTTTTTTAAAAATTTTGTTTATTTTTTTTAATTTATTAAAAAAATAATTTTTTAATTTTTTTTATTTTTTTTTTAATTTTTAATTTTTTTTAATTTTCTTATAATTGTTTTTAAATTTTTAAAATTTTTTTAATTTTCTTATAATTTTTTATTTTTTTTAAATTTTTTAAAATTTTTTTTTTAATTTTTTTTAATTTTTTTAAAAAATTTGTTTTAATTTTTTAAAAAAATTTTTTAATTTTTTTTTCATTTTTTTTAAATATTTTTCATTTTTAAAATTTTTTTTAAAATTTTTTAAAAATTTTGTTTATTTTTTTAAAATTTTTATTTGTTTATTTTTTTATTTTTTATTTTTCTTTTAATTTTTTGTATATTTTTTTATTAAATTTTTTTTTGTATTTTAAAATTTTTTATTTTAATTTCTTTATATATTTTTTTAAATTTAAAAAAAATTTTTAATTTTTTTTTAATTTTTCTCCACTTTAATTTTTAATTTTTTTTCATTTTCTTACTTTAATTTTTTTTTAATTTAATTTTTTATTTTTTTTAAATTATAATTTTTTTATTTCAAAAAATGTTTTTTAATTTTTATTTTTATTTTATTTTATTTTTAAATTTTTTCAAATTTTAAAATTTTTTTTTTAATTTTCTTATAATTTTTATATTCTTTTTAAATTTTTAAAATTTTTTTTTATTTTTTTTAATTTTTTTTTAAAAAATTGGTTTTAATTTTTTAACAATTTTTTTTTTTAATTTTTTTTTATTTTTTTTTTAATTTTAAATTTTTTTAATTTTCTTATAATTTTTTATTTTTTTTAAATTTTTTAAAATTTTTTTTTAATTTTTTTAAATTTTTTTTTAAAAAATTTGTTTTAATTTTTTAACAAAAATTAAAAAAAAAATTTATTTTTTATAAAATTTTTTTTTTTTAAAAAAATTTCTATATTTTTTAATCTTTTCATTTTTTTTAATTGTTTTTTATAATTTTAAAAAAAATTTTAAATTTTTTTTAATTTTATAACAATTTCTTTTAAAAAAAATTTATTTATGTTTTTTAAATTTTTTCTACATTTTTTAATTTTTTTCTTTTTTAAAATTTTTTTTTTAAATTTTTTTAAAAATTTATTTAATTTTTTTTTAAAAAATTTGTTTTAATTTTTTAACAAAATTTTAAAAAATTTGTATTATTTTTTTTTAATTTTCTTATAATTTTTTTTAAATTTTTAAATTTTTTTAATTTTCTTATATTTTTTTATTTTTTAAAATTTTTTAAAATTTTTTTTTAATTTTTTTAAATTTTTTTTTAAAAAATTTGTTTTAATTTTTTAACAAAAATTTAAAAAAAAATTTATTTTTTATAAATTTTTTTTTTTTTAAAATTTCTATATTTTTTAATCTTTTCATTTTTTTAAATTGTTTTTTAAAATTTAAAAAAAAAATTTAAATTTTGTTTTAATTTTTTAACAATTTCTTTTTAAAAAAATTTATTTATATTTTTTAAATTTTTTCTACATTTTTTAATTTTTTTCTTTTTTAAATTTTTTTTTTAAATTTTTTTAAAAATTTTGTTTATTTTTTTAATTTATTAAAAAAAAATTTTTAATTTTTTTTATTTTTTTTTTAATTTTTAATTTTTTTTAATTTTCTTATAATTGTTTTAAATTTTTAAATTTTTTTAATTTTCTTATAATTTTTTATTTTTTTTAAATTTTTTAAAAATTTTTTTTAATTTTTTTAATTTTTTTTAAAAATTTGTTTTAATTTTTTAACAAAATTTTTTAATTTTTTTTTTCATTTTTTTTAAATATTTTTCATTTTTAAAATTTTTTTTAAAATTTTTTTTAAAAATTTTGTTTATTTTTTTAAATTTTTATTTGTTTATTTTTTTTATTTTTTTATTTTTCTTTTAATTTTTTGTATATTTTTTTATTAAATTTTTTTTTGTATTTTAAAATTTTTTATTTTAATTTCTTTATATATTTTTTTAAATTTAAAAAAAATTTTTAATTTTTTTTTAATTTTTCTCCACTTTAATTTTTAATTTTTTTTCATTTTCTTAACTTTAATTTTTTTTAAATTTAATTTTTTTATTTTTTTTTAAATTATAATTTTTTTATTTCAAAAAATGTTTTTTTAATTTTTATTTTTATTTTATTTTAATTTTTTTAAATTTTTTCAAATTTTAAAAATTTTTTTTAATTTTCTTATAATTTTTATATTCTTTTTAAATTTTTAAAATTTTTTTTTATTTTTTTTATTTTTTTTTAAAAAATTGGTTTTAATTTTTTAACAAATTTTTTTTTTAATTTTTTTTTATTTTTTTTAATTTTAAATTTTTTTAATTTTCTTATAATTTTTTTATTTTTTTTAAATTTTTTAAAATTTGTTTAAAATTTTTTAAAATTTTTTTTTAAAAAATTTGTTTTAATTTTTTAACAAATTTTTTTTTAATTTTTTTTTTTTAATTTTAAATTTTTTTTTAATTTTCTTATATTTTTTTTATTTTTTTTTAAATTTTTTAAAATTTTATTTAATTTTCTTTTAAAATTTGTTTTAATTTTTTAACAAAATTTTTAAAATTTTTTAATTTTTTTATTTTTTAAAATTTTTTTCATTTTTTTTTTAAATTTTTTAAAAAATTTGTTTTAATTTTTTAACAAAATTTTCAAATTTTTTTTTATTTTTTATTAATTTTTTTTTTAATTTTAAATTTTTTTTAATTTTCTTATAATTTTTATATTTTTTTTAAATTTTTAAATTTTTTTTTATTTTTTTAAATTTTTTTTAAAAATTGGTTTTAATTTTTTAACAAAATTTTTTTAATTTTTTTTATTTTTTTTAATTTTTAATTTTTTTATTTTTTTTTAATTTTTAATTTTTTTTAATTTTCTTATAATTTTTTTTTAAATTTTTAAATTTTTTTAATTTTCTTATAATTTTTTATTTTTTTTAAATTTTTTAAAATTTTTTTTTAATTTTTTTTAATTTTTTTTTTTAAATTTGTTTTAATTTTTTAACAAAATTTAAAAAAAAATATTTATTTTTTATAATTTTTTTTTTTTTTTAAAAATTTCTATATTTTTTAATCTTTTCATTTTTTTTAATTGTTTTTTAAAATTTTAAATAAAAATTTTAAATTTTGTTTTAATTTTTTAACAATTTCTTTTAAAAAAAATTTATTTATGTTTTTTAAATTTTTTCTACATTTTTTAATTTTTTTCTTTTTTAAATTTTATTTTAATTTTAAATTTTTTTTTTAATTTTTTAAAATTTAAATTTTTTTACATTTTCTTATAATTTTTTATTTTTTAAAAATTTTTTAAATTTTTTAAAATTTTTTTAAAATTTTTTTTAAAAATTTTGTTTATTTTTTTTAAATTTTTATTTGTTTATTTTTTTTATTTTTTATTTTTCTTTTAATTTTTTGTATATTTTTTTATTAAAAATTTTTTTTTGTATTTTAAAATTTTTTTATTTTAATTTCTTTATATATTTTTTTTAAATTTAAAAAAAAATTTAATTTTTTTTTTAATTTTTCTCCACTTTAATTTTTAATTTTTTTAATTTTCTTAACTTTAATTTTTTTTAAATTTAAATTTTTTTATTTTTTTTAAATTATAATTTTTTTATTTCAAAAAATGTTTTTTTAATTTTTATTTTTATTTTATTTTAATTTTTTTAAATTTTTTCAAATTTTAAAATTTTTTTTTAATTTTCTTATAATTTTTATATTTTTTTTAAATTTTAAAATTTTTTTTTATTTTTTTTAATTTTTTTTTAAAAAATTGGTTTTAATTTTTTAACAAATTTTTTTAAAATTTTTTTTATTTTTTTTTAATTTTAATTTTTTTTAATTTTCTTATAATTTTTTTATTTTTTTTAAATTTTTTAAAATTTTTTAAATTTTTTTAAATTATTTTTTAAAAAATTTGTTTTAATTTTTTAACAAAATTTTTTTTAATTTTCTTATAATTTTTAAATTTTTTTAATTTTCTTATAATTTTTTATTTTTTTTAAATTTTTTAAAATTTTTTTTTAATTTTTTAAATTTTTTTTTTAAAAAATTTGTTTTAATTTTTTAACAAAAATTTAAAAAAAAATTTATTTTTTATAAAATTTTTTTTTTTTTTAAAAATTTCTATATTTTTTAATCTTTTCATTTTTTTAATTGTTTTTTAAAATTTTAAAAAAAATTATAAATTTTGTTTTAATTTTATAACAATTTCTTTTAAAAAAAATTTATTTATGTTTTTTAAATTTTTTCTACATTTTTTAATTTTTTTCTTTTTTAAAATTTTTTTTTTAATTTTTTTAAAAAATTTGTTTATTTTTTTTAATTTATTAAAAAAAAATTTTTAATTTTTTTTATTTTTTTTTTAATTTTTAATTTTTTTTAATTTTCTTATAATTTTTTTAAATTTTTAAATTTTTTTAATTTTCTTATAATTTTTTTATTTTTTTAAATTTTTTAAAATTTTTTTAAAATTTTATTTAATTTTTTTTTAAAAAATTTGTTTTAATTTTTTAACAAAATTTTAAAAAATTTGTATTATTTTTTTTTAATTTTCTTATAATTTTTTTTAAATTTTTAAATTTTTTTAATTTTCTTATATTTTTTTATTTTTTTTAAATTTTTTAAAATTTTTTTTTAATTTTTTTAAATTTTTTTTTAAAAAATTTGTTTTAATTTTTTAACAAAAATTTAAAAAAAAATTTATTTTTTATAAAATTTTTTTTTTTTTTTAAAATTTCTATATTTTTTAATCTTTTCATTTTTTTAAATTGTTTTTTAAAATTTAAAAAAAAAATTTTAAATTTTGTTTTAATTTTTTAACAATTTCTTTTTAAAAAAATTTATTTATATTTTTTAAATTTTTTCTACATTTTTTAATTTTTTTCTTTTTTAAATTTTTTTTTTAAATTTTTTTAAAAATTTTGTTTATTTTTTTTAATTTATTAAAAAAAAATTTTTAATTTTTTTTATTTTTTTTTTAATTTTTAATTTTTTTTAATTTTCTTATAATTGTTTTTAAATTTTTAAATTTTTTTAATTTTCTTATAATTTTTTATTTTTTTTAAATTTTTTAAAAATTTTTTTTAATTTTTTTTAATTTTTTTTAAAAAATTTGTTTTAATTTTTTAACAAAATTTTTTAATTTTTTTTTCATTTTTTTTTAAATATTTTTCATTTTTAAAATTTTTTTAAAATTTTTTTAAAAATTTTGTTTATTTTTTTAAAATTTTTATTTGTTTATTTTTTTTATTTTTTATTTTTCTTTTAATTTTTTGTATATTTTTTTATTAAATTTTTTTTTGTATTTTAAAATTTTTTATTTTAATTTCTTTATATATTTTTTTAAATTTAAAAAAAATTTTTAATTTTTTTTTAATTTTTCTCCACTTTAATTTTTAATTTTTTTTCATTTTCTTAACTTTAATTTTTTTTAAATTTAATTTTTTTTATTTTTTTTTAAATTATAATTTTTTTATTTCAAAAAATGTTTTTTTAATTTTTATTTTTATTTTATTTTAATTTTTTTAAATTTTTTCAAATTTTAAAAATTTTTTTTAATTTTCTTATAATTTTTATATTCTTTTTAAATTTTTAAAATTTTTTTTTTATTTTTATTTTATTTTTTTTTTAAAAATTGGTTTTAATTTTTTAACAAATTTTTTTTTAAATTTTTTTTTATTTTTTTTTAAAAAATTGGTTTTAATTTTTTAACAAATTTTTTTTTTAATTTTTTTTTATTTTTTTTTAATTTTAAATTTTTTTTAATTTTCTTATAATTTTTTTATTTTTTTTAAATTTTTTAAAATTTGTTTAAAATTTTTTAAAATTTTTTTTTAAAAAATTTGTTTTAATTTTTTAACAAATTTTTTTTTAATTTTTTTTTTTAATTTTAAATTTTTTTTTAATTTTCTTATATTTTTTTTATTTTTTTTTAAATTTTTTAAAATTTTATTTAATTTTCTTTTAAAATTTGTTTTAATTTTTTAACAAAATTTTTAAAATTTTTTAATTTTTTTATTTTTTAAAATTTTTTTCATTTTTTTTTTAAATTTTTTTAAAAAATTTGTTTTAATTTTTTAACAAAATTTTCAAATTTTTTTTTATTTTTTATTAATTTTTTTTTTAATTTTAAATTTTTTTTAATTTTCTTATAATTTTTATATTTTTTTTAAATTTTTAAATTTTTTTTTTATTTTTTTAAATTTTTTTTAAAAATTGGTTTTAATTTTTTAACAAAATTTTTTTAATTTTTTTTATTTTTTTTTAATTTTTAATTTTTTTTATTTTTTTTTAATTTTTAATTTTTTTTAATTTTCTTATAATTTTTTTTAAATTTTTAAATTTTTTTAATTTTCTTATAATTTTTTATTTTTTTTAAATTTTTTAAAATTTTTTTTTAATTTTTTTTAATTTTTTTTTTAAAATTTGTTTTAATTTTTTAACAAAATTTAAAAAAAAAATATTTATTTTTTATAATTTTTTTTTTTTTTAAAAATTTCTATATTTTTTAATCTTTTCATTTTTTTTAATTGTTTTTTAAAATTTTAAAAAAAAATTTTAAATTTTGTTTTAATTTTTTAACAATTTCTTTTAAAAAAAATTTATTTATGTTTTTTAAATTTTTTCTACATTTTTTAATTTTTTTCTTTTTTAAATTTTATTTTAATTTTAAAATTTTTTTTTAATTTTTTAAAATTTAAATTTTTTTACATTTTCTTATAATTTTTTATTTTTTAAAAATTTTTTAAATTTTTTAAAATTTTTTTAAAATTTTTTTTAAAAATTTTGTTTATTTTTTTTAAATTTTTATTTGTTTATTTTTTTTATTTTTTATTTTTCTTTTAATTTTTTGTATATTTTTTTATTAAAAATTTTTTTTTGTATTTTAAAATTTTTTTATTTTAATTTCTTTATATATTTTTTTTAAATTTAAAAAAAAATTTAATTTTTTTTTTAATTTTTCTCCACTTTAATTTTTAATTTTTTTAATTTTCTTAACTTTAATTTTTTTTAAATTTAAATTTTTTTATTTTTTTTAAATTATAATTTTTTTATTTCAAAAAATGTTTTTTTAATTTTTATTTTTATTTTATTTTAATTTTTTTAAATTTTTTCAAATTTTAAAATTTTTTTTTAATTTTCTTATAATTTTTATATTTTTTTTAAATTTTAAAATTTTTTTTTATTTTTTTTAATTTTTTTTAAAAAATTGGTTTTAATTTTTTAACAAATTTTTTTAAAATTTTTTTTATTTTTTTTTAATTTTAATTTTTTTTAATTTTCTTATAATTTTTTTATTTTTTTTAAATTTTTTAAAATTTTTTTAAATTTTTTTAAATTATTTTTTAAAAAATTTGTTTTAATTTTTTAACAAAATTTTTTTTAATTTTCTTATAATTTTTAAATTTTTTTAATTTTCTTATAATTTTTTATTTTTTTTAAATTTTTTAAAATTTTTTTTTAATTTTTTAAATTTTTTTTTTAAAAAATTTGTTTTAATTTTTTAACAAAAATTTAAAAAAAAAATTTTTATTTTTTATAAAATTTTTTTTTTTTTTAAAAATTTCTATATTTTTTAATCTTTTCATTTTTTTAATTGTTTTTTAAAATTTTAAAAAAAAATTATAAATTTTGTTTTAATTTTATAACAATTTCTTTTAAAAAAAATTTATTTATGTTTTTTAAATTTTTTCTACATTTTTTAATTTTTTTCTTTTTTAAAATTTTTTTTTTTAATTTTTTTAAAAAATTTGTTTATTTTTTTTAATTTATTAAAAAAAAATTTTTAATTTTTTTTATTTTTTTTTTAATTTTTAATTTTTTTTAATTTTCTTATAATTTTTTTTAAATTTTTAAATTTTTTTAATTTTCTTATAATTTTTTTATTTTTTTTAAATTTTTTAAAATTTTTTTAAAATTTTATTTAATTTTTTTTTAAAAAATTTGTTTTAATTTTTTAACAAAATTTTAAAAAATTTGTATTATTTTTTTTTAATTTTCTTATAATTTTTTTTAAATTTTTAAATTTTTTTAATTTTCTTATATTTTTTTATTTTTTTTAAATTTTTTAAAATTTTTTTTTAATTTTTTTAAATTTTTTTTTAAAAAAATTTGTTTTAATTTTTTAACAAAAATTTAAAAAAAAATTTATTTTTTATAAAATTTTTTTTTTTTTTTAAAATTTCTATATTTTTTAATCTTTTCATTTTTTTAAATTGTTTTTTAAAATTTAAAAAAAAAATTTTAAATTTTGTTTTAATTTTTTAACAATTTCTTTTTAAAAAAATTTATTTATATTTTTTAAATTTTGTCTACATTTTTTAATTTTTTTCTTTTTTAAATTTTTTTTTTTAAATTTTTTTAAAAATTTTGTTTATTTTTTTTAATTTATTAAAAAAAAATTTTTAATTTTTTTTATTTTTTTTTTAATTTTTAATTTTTTTTAATTTTCTTATAATTGTTTTTAAATTTTTAAATTTTTTTAATTTTCTTATAATTTTTTATTTTTTTTAAATTTTTAAAAATTTTTTTTTAATTTTTTTTAATTTTTTTTAAAAAATTTGTTTTAATTTTTTAACAAAATTTTTTAATTTTTTTTTCATTTTTTTTAAATATTTTTCATTTTTAAAATTTTTTTTAAAATTTTTTTAAAAATTTTGTTTATTTTTTTAAAATTTTTATTTGTTTATTTTTTTTATTTTTTATTTTTCTTTTAATTTTTTGTATATTTTTTTATTAAATTTTTTTTTGTATTTTAAAATTTTTTATTTTAATTTCTTTATATATTTTTTTAAATTTAAAAAAAATTTTTAATTTTTTTTTAATTTTTCTCCACTTTAATTTTTAATTTTTTTTCATTTTCTTAACTTTAATTTTTTTTAAATTTAATTTTTTTTATTTTTTTTTAAATTATAATTTTTTTATTTCAAAAAATGTTTTTTTAATTTTTATTTTTATTTTATTTTAATTTTTTTAAATTTTTTCAAATTTTAAAAATTTTTTTTAATTTTCTTATAATTTTTATATTCTTTTTAAATTTTTAAAATTTTTTTTTTATTTTTATTTTATTTTTTTTTTAAAAATTGGTTTTAATTTTTTAACAAATTTTTTTTTAAATTTTTTTTTATTTTTTTTTAAAAAATTGGTTTTAATTTTTTAACAAATTTTTTTTTTAATTTTTTTTTATTTTTTTTTAATTTTAAATTTTTTTTAATTTTCTTATAATTTTTTTATTTTTTTTAAATTTTTTAAAATTTGTTTAAAATTTTTTAAAATTTTTTTTTAAAAAATTTGTTTTAATTTTTTAACAAATTTTTTTTTAATTTTTTTTTTTAATTTTAAATTTTTTTTTAATTTTCTTATATTTTTTTTATTTTTTTTTAAATTTTTTAAAATTTTATTTAATTTTCTTTTAAAATTTGTTTTAATTTTTTAACAAAATTTTTAAAATTTTTTAATTTTTTTATTTTTTAAAATTTTTTTCATTTTTTTTTTAAATTTTTTTAAAAAATTTGTTTTAATTTTTTAACAAAATTTTCAAATTTTTTTTTATTTTTTATTAATTTTTTTTTTAATTTTAAATTTTTTTTAATTTTCTTATAATTTTTATATTTTTTTTAAATTTTTAAATTTTTTTTTTATTTTTTTAAATTTTTTTTAAAAATTGGTTTTAATTTTTTAACAAAATTTTTTTAATTTTTTTTATTTTTTTTTAATTTTTAATTTTTTTTATTTTTTTTTAATTTTTAATTTTTTTTAATTTTCTTATAATTTTTTTTAAATTTTTAAATTTTTTTAATTTTCTTATAATTTTTTATTTTTTTTAAATTTTTTAAAATTTTTTTTTAATTTTTTTTAATTTTTTTTTTAAAATTTGTTTTAATTTTTTAACAAAATTTAAAAAAAAATATTTATTTTTTATAATTTTTTTTTTTTTTAAAAATTTCTATATTTTTTAATCTTTTCATTTTTTTTAATTGTTTTTTAAAATTTTAAAAAAAAATTTTAAATTTTGTTTTAATTTTTTAACAATTTCTTTTAAAAAAAATTTATTTATGTTTTTTAAATTTTTTCTACATTTTTTAATTTTTTTCTTTTTTAAATTTTATTTTAATTTTAAAATTTTTTTTTAATTTTTTAAAATTTAAATTTTTTTACATTTTCTTATAATTTTTTATTTTTTAAAAATTTTTTAAATTTTTTAAAATTTTTTTAAAATTTTTTTTAAAAATTTTGTTTATTTTTTTTAAATTTTTATTTGTTTATTTTTTTTATTTTTTATTTTTCTTTTAATTTTTTGTATATTTTTTTATTAAAAATTTTTTTTTGTATTTTAAAATTTTTTTATTTTAATTTCTTTATATATTTTTTTTAAATTTAAAAAAAAATTTAATTTTTTTTTTAATTTTTCTCCACTTTAATTTTTAATTTTTTTAATTTTCTTAACTTTAATTTTTTTTAAATTTAAATTTTTTTATTTTTTTTAAATTATAATTTTTTTATTTCAAAAAATGTTTTTTTAATTTTTATTTTTATTTTATTTTAATTTTTTTAAATTTTTTCAAATTTTAAAATTTTTTTTTAATTTTCTTATAATTTTTATATTTTTTTTAAATTTTAAAATTTTTTTTTATTTTTTTTAATTTTTTTTAAAAAATTGGTTTTAATTTTTTAACAAATTTTTTTAAAATTTTTTTTATTTTTTTTTAATTTTAATTTTTTTTAATTTTCTTATAATTTTTTTATTTTTTTTAAATTTTTTAAAATTTTTTTAAATTTTTTTAAATTATTTTTTAAAAAATTTGTTTTAATTTTTTAACAAAATTTTTTTTAATTTTCTTATAATTTTTAAATTTTTTTAATTTTCTTATAATTTTTTATTTTTTTTAAATTTTTTAAAATTTTTTTTTAATTTTTTAAATTTTTTTTTTAAAAAATTTGTTTTAATTTTTTAACAAAAATTTAAAAAAAAAATTTTTATTTTTTATAAAATTTTTTTTTTTTTTAAAAATTTCTATATTTTTTAATCTTTTCATTTTTTTAATTGTTTTTTAAAATTTTAAAAAAAAATTATAAATTTTGTTTTAATTTTATAACAATTTCTTTTAAAAAAAATTTATTTATGTTTTTTAAATTTTTTCTACATTTTTTAATTTTTTTCTTTTTTAAAATTTTTTTTTTTAATTTTTTTAAAAAATTTGTTTATTTTTTTTAATTTATTAAAAAAAAATTTTTAATTTTTTTTATTTTTTTTTTAATTTTTAATTTTTTTTAATTTTCTTATAATTTTTTTTAAATTTTTAAATTTTTTTAATTTTCTTATAATTTTTTTATTTTTTTTAAATTTTTTAAAATTTTTTTAAAATTTTATTTAATTTTTTTTTAAAAAATTTGTTTTAATTTTTTAACAAAATTTTAAAAAATTTGTATTATTTTTTTTTAATTTTCTTATAATTTTTTTTAAATTTTTAAATTTTTTTAATTTTCTTATATTTTTTTATTTTTTTTAAATTTTTTAAAATTTTTTTTTAATTTTTTTAAATTTTTTTTTAAAAAAATTTGTTTTAATTTTTTAACAAAAATTTAAAAAAAAATTTATTTTTTATAAAATTTTTTTTTTTTTTAAAATTTCTATATTTTTTAATCTTTTCATTTTTTTAAATTGTTTTTTAAAATTTAAAAAAAAAATTTTAAATTTTGTTTTAATTTTTTAACAATTTCTTTTTAAAAAAATTTATTTATATTTTTTAAATTTTGTCTACATTTTTTAATTTTTTTCTTTTTTAAATTTTTTTTTTTAAATTTTTTTAAAAATTTTGTTTATTTTTTTTAATTTATTAAAAAAAAATTTTTAATTTTTTTTATTTTTTTTTTAATTTTTAATTTTTTTTAATTTTCTTATAATTGTTTTTAAATTTTTAAATTTTTTTAATTTTCTTATAATTTTTTATTTTTTTTAAATTTTTAAAAATTTTTTTTTAATTTTTTTTAATTTTTTTTAAAAAATTTGTTTTAATTTTTTAACAAAATTTTTTAATTTTTTTTTCATTTTTTTTAAATATTTTTCATTTTTAAAATTTTTTTTAAAATTTTTTTAAAAATTTTGTTTATTTTTTTAAAATTTTTATTTGTTTATTTTTTTTATTTTTTATTTTTCTTTTAATTTTTTGTATATTTTTTTATTAAATTTTTTTTTGTATTTTAAAATTTTTTATTTTAATTTCTTTATATATTTTTTTAAATTTAAAAAAAATTTTTTAATTTTTTTTTTAATTTTTCTCCACTTTAATTTTTAATTTTTTTAATTTTCTTAACTTTAATTTTTTTTAAATTTAATTTTTTTATTTTTTTTTAAATTATAATTTTTTTATTTCAAAAAACGTTTTTTTAATTTTTATTTTTATTTTATTTTAATTTTTTTAAATTTTTTCAAATTTTAAAATTTTTTTTTAATTTTCTTATAATTTTTATATTTTTTTTTAAATTTTTAAAATTTTTTTTTATTTTTTTTTAAATTTTTTTTTAAAAAATTGGTTTTAATTTTTTAACAAATTTTTTTTAAATTTTTTTTATTTTTTTTTAATTTTAAATTTTTTTTAATTTTCTTATAATTTTTTTATTTTTTTTAAATTTTTTAAAATTTGTTTAAAATTTTTTAAAATTTTTTTTTTAAAAATTTGTTTTAATTTTTTAACAAATTTTTTTTAAATTTTTTTTTTAATTTTAAATTTTTTTTTAATTTTCTTATATTTTTTTTATTTTTTTTTAAATTTTTTAAAATTTTATTTAATTTTCTTTTAAAATTTGTTTTAATTTTTTAACAAAATTTTTTAAATTTTTTATTATTTTTTTTATAATTTTTTTCTATATTTTTTAATTTTTTTATTTTTTAAAATTTTTTTCATTTTTTTTTTAAATTTTTTTAAAAAATTTGTTTTAATTTTTTAACAAAATTTTCAAATTTTTTTTTATTTTTTATTAATTTTTTTTTTTAATTTTAAATTTTTTTTAATTTTCTTATAATTTTTATATTTTTTTTAAATTTTTAAATTTTTTTTTTTATTTTTTTAAATTTTTTTAAAAATTGGTTTTAATTTTTTAACAAAATTTTTTTAATTTTTTTTATTTTTTTTAAATTTTTAATTTTTTTTATTTTTTTTTAATTTTTAATTTTTTTTAATTTTCTTATAATTTTTTTTAAATTTTAAATTTTTTTAATTTTCTTATAATTTTTTATTTTTTTTAAATTTTTTAAAATTTTTTTTTAATTTTTTTTAATTTTTTTTTTTTAAAATTTGTTTTAATTTTTTAACAAAATTTTTTAAAAAAAATATTTATTTTTTATAATTTTTTTTTTTTTTTAAAATTTCTATATTTTTTAATCTTTTCATTTTTTTTAATTGTTTTTTTTAAATTTAAAAAAAAAATTTTAAATTTTGTTTTAATTTTTTAACAATTTCTTTTAAAAAAAAATTAATTTATGTTTTTTAAATTTTTTCTACATTTTTTAATTTTTTTCTTTTTTAAATTTTATTTTAATTTTAAATTTTTTTTTTAATTTTTTAAAATTTAAATTTTTTTACATTTTCTTATAATTTTTTATTTTTTAAAAATTTTTTAAATTTTTTAAAATTTTTTTTAAATTTTTTTTAAAAATTTTGTTTATTTTTTTTAAATTTTTAGTTGTTTATTTTTTTTATTTTTTATTTTTCTTTTAATTTTTTGTATATTTTTTTATTAAAAATTTTTTTTTGTATTTTAAAATTTTTTTATTTTAATTTCTTTATATATTTTTTTTAAATTTAAAAAAAATTTAATTTTTTTTAATTTTTCTCCACTTTAATTTTTAATTTTTTTAATTTTCTTAACTTTAATTTTTTTTTAATTTAAATTTTTTTTATTTTTTTTTAATTATAATTTTTTTACTTCAAAAAATGTTTTTGTATTTTTTATTTTTCTTTTCTTTTAATTTTTTTTAATTTTTAAATTTTTTTAATTTTCTTATAATTTTTTATTTTTTTTTAAATTTTTAAAATTTTTTTTTAATTTTTTAAAATTTTTTTTTTAAAAAATTTGTTTTAATTTTTTAACAAAATTTTAAAATTTTTTTTTTATTTTTTATTAATTTTTTTTTTAATTTTAAATTTTTTTAATTTTCTTATAATTTTTTATTTTTTTTAAATTTTTTAAAATTTTTTTTTAATTTTTTTTAATTTTTTTTTTTAAAATTTGTTTTAATTTTTTAACAAAATTTAAAAAAAAAAATATTTATTTTTTATAATTTTTTTTTTTTAAAATTTCTATATTTTTTAATCTTTTCATTTTTTTTAATTGTTTTTTAAAATTTTAAAAAAAAATTTTAAATTTTGTTTTAATTTTTTAACAATTTCTTTTAAAAAAAATTTATTTATGTTTTTTAAATTTTTTCTACATTTTTTAATTTTTTTCTTTTTTAAATTTTATTTTAATTTAAAAATTTTTTTTTAATTTTTTAAAATTTAAATTTTTTTACATTTTCTTATAATTTTTTATTTTTTAAAAATTTTTTAAATTTTTTAAAATTTTTTTAAAATTTTTTTTAAAAATTTTGTTTATTTTTTTTAAATTTTTATTTGTTTATTTTTTTTATTTTTTATTTTTCTTTTAATTTTTTGTATATTTTTTTATTAAAAATTTTTTTTTGTATTTTAAAATTTTTTTATTTTAATTTCTTTATATATTTTTTTTAAATTTAAAAAAAATTTAATTTTTTTTAATTTTTCTCCACTTTAATTTTTAATTTTTTTAATTTTCTTAACTTTAATTTTTTTTAAATTTAAATTTTTTTATTTTTTTTAAATTATAATTTTTTTATTTCAAAAAATGTTTTTTTAATTTTTATTTTTATTTTATTTTAATTTTTTTAAATTTTTTCAAATTTTCAAATTTTTTTTTAATTTTCTTATAATTTTTATATTTTTTTTAAATTTTAAAATTTTTTTTTATTTTTTTTAATTTTTTTTTAAAAAATTGGTTTTAATTTTTTAACAAATTTTTTTAAAATTTTTTTTATTTTTTTTTAATTTTAATTTTTTTTAATTTTCTTATAATTTTTTTATTTTTTTTAAATTTTTTAAAATTTTTTTAAATTTTTTTAAATTATTTTTTAAAAAATTTGTTTTAATTTTTTAACAAAATTTTTTTAAATTTTTTTTCAATTTTAAATTTTCTTTAATTTTCTTATAATTTTTTTATTTTTTTTTAAATTTTTTAAAATTTTATTTAATTTTTTTTAAAAAATTTGTTTTAATTTTTTAACAAAATTTTAAAAAATTTGTATTATTTTTTTTTAATTTATTAAAAAAAAATTTTTAATTTTTTTTATTTTTTTTTTAATTTTTAATTTTTTTTAATTTTCTTATAATTTTTTTTAAATTTTTAAATTTTTTTAATTTTCTTATAATTTTTTTATTTTTTTTAAATTTTTTAAAATTTTTTTAAAATTTTATTTAATTTTTTTTTAAAAAATTTGTTTTAATTTTTTAACAAAATTTTAAAAAATTTGTATTATTTTTTTTTAATTTTCTTATAATTTTTTTTAAATTTTTAAATTTTTTTAATTTTCTTATATTTTTTTATTTTTTTTAAATTTTTTAAAATTTTTTTTTAATTTTTTTAAATTTTTTTTTAAAAAATTTGTTTTAATTTTTTAACAAAAATTTAAAAAAAAATTTATTTTTTATAAAATTTTTTTTTTTTTTTAAATTTCTATATTTTTTAATCTTTTCATTTTTTTAAATTGTTTTTTAAAATTTAAAAAAAAAATTTTAAATTTTGTTTTAATTTTTTAACAATTTCTTTTTAAAAAAATTTATTTATATTTTTTAAATTTTTTCTACATTTTTTAATTTTTTTCTTTTTTAAATTTTTTTTTTAAATTTTTTTAAAAATTTTGTTTATTTTTTTTAATTTATTAAAAAAAAATTTTTAATTTTTTTTATTTTTTTTTTAATTTTTAATTTTTTTTAATTTTCTTATAATTGTTTTTAAATTTTTAAATTTTTTTAATTTTCTTATAATTTTTTATTTTTTTTAAATTTTTTAAAATTTTTTTTTAATTTTTTTTAATTTTTTTTAAAAAATTTGTTTTAATTTTTTAACAAAATTTTTTAATTTTTTTTTCATTTTTTTTAAATATTTTTCATTTTTAAAATTTTTTTTAAAATTTTTTTAAAAATTTTGTTTATTTTTTTAAAATTTTTATTTGTTTATTTTTTTTATTTTTTATTTTTCTTTTAATTTTTTGTATATTTTTTTATTAAATTTTTTTTTGTATTTTAAAATTTTTTTATTTTAATTTCTTTATATATTTTTTTTAAATTTAAAAAAAAATTTAATTTTTTTTTAATTTTTCTCCACTTTAATTTTTAATTTTTTTAATTTTCTTAACTTTAATTTTTTTTAAATTTAAATTTTTTTATTTTTTTTAAATTATAATTTTTTTATTTCAAAAAATGTTTTTTTAATTTTTATTTTTATTTTATTTTAATTTTTTTAAATTTTTTCAAATTTTAAAATTTTTTTTTAATTTTCTTATAATTTTTATATTTTTTTTAAATTTTAAAATTTTTTTTTATTTTTTTTAATTTTTTTTTAAAAAATTGGTTTTAATTTTTTAACAAATTTTTTTAAAATTTTTTTTATTTTTTTTTAATTTTAATTTTTTTTAATTTTCTTATAATTTTTTTATTTTTTTTAAATTTTTTAAAATTTTTTTAAATTTTTTTAAATTATTTTTTAAAAAATTTGTTTTAATTTTTTAACAAAATTTTTTTAAATTTTTTTTCAATTTTAAATTTTCTTTAATTTTCTTATAATTTTTTTATTTTTTTTTAAATTTTTTAAAATTTTATTTAATTTTTTTTTAAAAATTTGTTTTAATTTTTTAACAAAATTTTAAAAAATTTGTATTATTTTTTTTTAATTTTCTTATAATTTTTAAATTTTTTTAATTTTCTTATAATTTTTTATTTTTTTTAAATTTTTTAAAATTTTTTTTTAATTTTTTAAATTTTTTTTTTAAAAAATTTGTTTTAATTTTTTAACAAAAATTTAAAAAAAAAATTTTTATTTTTTATAAAATTTTTTTTTTTTAAAAAATTTCTATATTTTTTAATCTTTTCATTTTTTTAATTGTTTTTTAAAATTTTAAAAAAAAATTATAAATTTTGTTTTAATTTTATAACAATTTCTTTTAAAAAAAATTTATTTATGTTTTTTAAATTTTTTCTACATTTTTTAATTTTTTTCTTTTTTAAAATTTTTTTTTTTAATTTTTTTAAAAAATTTGTTTATTTTTTTTAATTTATTAAAAAAAAATTTTTAATTTTTTTTATTTTTTTTTTAATTTTTAATTTTTTTTAATTTTCTTATAATTTTTTTTAATTTTTAAATTTTTTAATTTTCTTATAATTTTTTTATTTTTTTTAAATTTTTTAAAATTTTTTTAAAATTTTATTTAATTTTTTTTTAAAAAATTTGTTTTAATTTTTTAACAAAATTTTAAAAAATTTGTATTATTTTTTTTTAATTTTCTTATAATTTTTTTTAAATTTTTAAATTTTTTTAATTTTCTTATATTTTTTTATTTTTTTTAAATTTTTTAAAATTTTTTTTTAATTTTTTTAAATTTTTTTTTAAAAAATTTGTTTTAATTTTTTAACAAAAATTTAAAAAAAAATTTATTTTTTATAAAATTTTTTTTTTTTTTAAATTTCTATATTTTTTAATCTTTTCATTTTTTTAAATTGTTTTTTAAAATTTAAAAAAAAAATTTTAAATTTTGGTTTTAATTTTTTAACAATTTCTTTTTAAAAAAATTTATTTATATTTTTTAAATTTTTTCTACATTTTTTAATTTTTTTCTTTTTTAAATTTTTTTTTAAATTTTTTTAAAAATTTTGTTTATTTTTTTTAATTTATTAAAAAAAAATTTTTAATTTTTTTTATTTTTTTTTTAATTTTTAATTTTTTTTAATTTTCTTATAATTGTTTTTAAATTTTTAAATTTTTTTAATTTTCTTATAATTTTTTATTTTTTTTAAATTTTTTAAAATTTTTTTTTAATTTTTTTTAATTTTTTTTAAAAAATTTGTTTTAATTTTTTAACAAAATTTTTTAATTTTTTTTTCATTTTTTTTAAATATTTTTCATTTTTAAAATTTTTTTTAAAATTTTTTTAAAAATTTTGTTTATTTTTTTAAAATTTTTATTTGTTTATTTTTTTTATTTTTTATTTTTCTTTTAATTTTTTGTATATTTTTTTATTAAATTTTTTTTTGTATTTTAAAATTTTTTATTTTAATTTATTTATATATTTTTTTAAATTTAAAAAAAAATTTTAATTTTTTTTTAATTTTTCTCCACTTTAATTTTTAATTTTTTTTCATTTTCTTAACTTTAATTTTTTTTAAATTTAATTTTTTTATTTTTTTTTAAATTATAATTTTTTTATTTCAAAAAATGTTTTTTTAATTTTTATTTTTATTTTATTTTAATTTTTTTTAATTTTTTTTTTTAAAATTTGTTTTAATTTTTTAACAAAATTTTTTAAAAAAAATATTTATTTTTTATAATTTTTTTTTTTTTTTAAAAATTTCTATATTTTTTAATCTTTTCATTTTTTTTAATTGTTTTTTTAAAATTTTAAAAAAAAATTTTAAATTTTGTTTTAATTTTATAACAATTTCTTTTAAAAAAAATTTATTTGTTTTTTAAATTTTTTCTACATTTTTTAATTTTTCTTTTTTAAAATTTTTTTTTTAAATTTTTTTAAAAATTTTGTTTATTTTTTTTAATTTATTAAAAAAAAATTTTTAATTTTTTTTATTTTTTTTTAATTTTTAATTTTTTTTAATTTTCTTATAATTTTTTTTAAATTTTTAAATTTTTTTAATTTTCTTATAATTTTTTTTTTAAATTTTTTAAAATTTTATTTTAATTTTTTTTAATTTTTTTTTTAAAAAATTTGTTTTAATTTTTTAACAAAATTTTAAATTTTTTTTTTATTTTTTATTAATTTTTTTTTAATTTTAATTTTTTTTAATTTTCTTATAATTTTTTTATTTTTTTTAAATTTTTTAAAATTTTTTAAAAATTTTATTTAATTTTTTTTTAAAAAATTTGTTTTAATTTTTTAACAAAATTTTAAAAAATTTTTATTATTTTTTTTTAATTTTCTTATAATTTTTTTTAAATTTTTAAATTTTTTTAATTTTCTTATATTTTTTTATTTTTTTAAAATTTTTTAAAATTTTTTTTTAATTTTTTTAAATTTTTTTTTAAAAAATTTGTTTTAATTTTTTAACAAAAATTTAAAAAAAATTTTATTTTTTATAAATTTTTTTTTTTTTAAAAATTTCTATATTTTTTAATCTTTTCATTTTTTTAAATTGTTTTTTAAAATTTA
Organism: Andrena cerasifolii; assembly: GCF_050908995.1. NCBI lineage: Eukaryota > Metazoa > Arthropoda > Insecta > Hymenoptera > Andrenidae > Andrena > Andrena cerasifolii. Next base: position 1,468 of record NW_027486661.1, on the reverse strand, counting down.
AAAAAAAAATTTTAAATTTTGTTTTAATTTTTTAACAATTTCTTTTTAAAAAAATTTATTTATATTTTTTAAATTTTTTCTACATTTTTTAATTTTTTTCTTTTTTAAATTTTTTTTTTAAATTTTTTTAAAAATTTTGTTTATTTTTTTTAATTTATTAAAAAAAAATTTTTAATTTTTTTTATTTTTTTTTAATTTTTAATTTTTTTTAATTTTCTTATAATTGTTTTTAAATTTTTAAATTTTTTTAATTTTCTTATAATTTTTTATTTTTTTTAAATTTTTTAAAAATTTTTTTTAATTTTTTTTAATTTTTTTTAAAAAATTGGTTTTAATTTTTTAACAAATTTTTTTTAAAATTTTTTTTTTTTTTTTAATTTTAAATTTTTTTAATTTTCTTATAATTTTTTTATTTTTTTTAAATTTTTTAAAATTTGTTTAAAATTTTTTAAAATTTTTTTTTAAAAAATTTGTTTTAATTTTTTAACAAATTTTTTTTTAATTTTTTTTTTTTAATTTTAAATTTTTTTTTAATTTTCTTATATTTTTTTTATTTTTTTTTAAATTTTTTAAAATTTTATTTAATTTTCTTTTAAAATTTGTTTTAATTTTTTAACAAAATTTTTAAAATTTTTTAATATTTTTTTTTTAATTTTTTCTATATTTTTTAATTTTTTTATTTTTTAAAATTTTTTTCATTTTTTTTTTAAATTTTTTTAAAAAATTTGTTTTAATTTTTTAACAAAATTTTCAAATTTTTTTTTATTTTTTATTAATTTTTTTTTTAATTTTAAATTTTTTTTAATTTTCTTATAATTTTTATATTTTTTTTAAATTTTTAAATTTTTTTTTTATTTTTTTAAATTTTTTTAAAAATTGGTTTTAATTTTTTAACAAAATTTTTTTAATTTTTTTTATTTTTTTTTAATTTTTAATTTTTTTTATTTTTTTTTAATTTTTAATTTTTTTTAATTTTCTTATAATTTTTTTTAAATTTTTAAATTTTTTTAATTTTCTTATAATTTTTTATTTTTTTTAAATTTTTTAAAATTTTTTTTTAATTTTTTTTAATTTTTTTTTTTAAAATTTGTTTTAATTTTTTAACAAAATTTTAAAAAAAAATATTTATTTTTTATAATTTTTTTTTTTTTTAAAAATTTCTATATTTTTTAATCTTTTCATTTTTTTTAATTGTTTTTTAAAATTTTAAAAAAAAATTTTAAATTTTGTTTTAATTTTTTAACAATTTCTTTTAAAAAAAATTTATTTATGTTTTTTAAATTTTTTCTACATTTTTTAATTTTTTTCTTTTTTAAATTTTATTTTAATTTTAAAATTTTTTTTTAATTTTTTAAAATTTAAATTTTTTTACATTTTCTTATAATTTTTTATTTTTTAAAAATTTTTTAAATTTTTTAAAATTTTTTTAAAATTTTTTTTAAAAATTTTGTTTATTTTTTTTAAATTT
>NW_027486660.1:0-21022 GCF_050908995.1 Andrena cerasifolii | reverse complement strand
TAAAACTAGTAAAACGAGTAAAACGAGTAAAACGAGTAAAACGAGTATAACGAGTAAAACGAGTATAACGAGTATAACGAGTAAAACGAGTATAACGAGTAAAACGAGTAAAACCAGTAAAACGAGTAAAACGAGTAAAACGAGTAAAACGAGTAAAACGAATAAAACGAGTAAAACAAGTAAAACGAGTAAAACGAGTAAAACGAGTAAAATTAGTAAAACCAGTGAAACGAGTAAAACGAGTGAAACGAGTAAAACGAGTGAAACGAGTAAAACGAGTGAAACGAGTAAAACGAGTAATACGAGTAATACGAGTAATACGAGTAAAACGAGTAAACCGAGTAAAACGAGTAGAACGAGTTAAAACGAGTAAAACGAGTAAAACGATTAAAACGAGTAAAACGAGTAAAACGAGTAAAACGAGTAAAACGAGTAAAGCGAGTAAAGCGAGTAAAACGAGTAAAACGAGTAAAACGAGTAAAACGAGTAAAACGAGTGAAACGAGTAAAACGAGTAAAACGAGTAAAACGAGTATAACGAGTAAAACGAGTATAACGAGTAAAACGAGTAAAACGAGTAAAACGAGTAAAACGGGTAAAACGAGTAAAACGAGTAAAACGAGTAAAACGAGTAAAACGAGTAAAACGAGTAAAACGAGTAAAACGAGTAAAATTAGTAAAACGAGTGAAACGAGTAAAACGAGTGAAACGAGTAAAGCGAGTAAAGCGATTAAAACGAGTAAAAGGAGTAAAACGAGTAAAACGAGTAAAGCGAGTAAAACGAGTAAAACGAGTAAAACGAGTAAAACGAGTAAAACGAGTAAAACGAGTAAAACGAGTAAAACGAGTAAAACGAGTAAAACGAGTAAAACGAGTAAAACGAGTAAAACGAGTAATACGAGTAAAACGAGTAAAACGAGTAAAACGAGTAAAACGAGTAAAACGAGTAAAACGAGTAAAATTAGTAAAACGAGTGAAACGAGTAAAACGAGTGAAACGAGTAAAACGAGTAAAACGAGTAAAACGAGTAAAGCGATTAAAACGAGTAAAACGAGTAAAACGAGTAAAACGAGTAAAACGAGTAAAACGAGTAAAACGAGTAAAACGAGTAAAACGAGTAAAACGAGTAAAACGAGTAAAACGAGTAAAACGAGTAAAACGAGTAAAACGAGTAAAACGAGTAAAACGAGTAAAACGAGTAAAACGAGTAAAACGAGTAAAACGAGTAAAACGAGTAAAACGAGTAAAACGAGTAAAACGAGTAAAACGAGTAAAACGAGTAAAACGAGTAAAACGAGTAAAACGAGTAAAACGAGTAAAACGAGTAAAACGAGTAAAACGAGTATAACGAGTAAAACGAGTAAAACGAGTAAAACGAGTAAAACGAGTAAAACGAGTGAAACGAGTAAAGCGAGTAAAGCGATTAAAACGAGTAAAAGGAGTAAAACGAGTAAAACGAGTAAAGCGAGTAAAGCGAGTAAAACGAGTAAAACGAGTAAAACGAGTAAAACGAGTAAAACGAGTAAAACGAGTAAAACGAGTAAAACGAGTAAAACGAGTAAAACGAGTAAAACGAGTAAAACGAGTAAAACGAGTAAAACGAGTAAAACGAGTAAAACGAGTAAAACGAGTAAAACGAGTAAAACGAGTAAAACGAGTAAAACGAGTAAAACGAGTAAAACGAGTAAAACGAGTAAAACGAGTAAAACGAGTAAAACGAGTAAAACTAGTAAAACGAGTAAAACGAGTAAAACGAGTAAAACGAGTATAACGAGTAAAACGAGTATAACGAGTATAACGAGTAAAACGAGTATAACGAGTAAAACGAGTAAAACCAGTAAAACGAGTAAAACGAGTAAAACGAGTAAAACGAGTAAAACGAATAAAACGAGTAAAACAAGTAAAACGAGTAAAACGAGTAAAACGAGTAAAATTAGTAAAACCAGTGAAACGAGTAAAACGAGTGAAACGAGTAAAACGAGTGAAACGAGTAAAACGAGTGAAACGAGTAAAACGAGTAATACGAGTAATACGAGTAATACGAGTAAAACGAGTAAACCGAGTAAAACGAGTAGAACGAGTAAAACGAGTAAAACGAGTAAAACGATTAAAACGAGTAAAACGAGTAAAACGAGTAAAACGAGTAAAACGAGTAAAGCGAGTAAAGCGAGTAAAACGAGTAAAACGAGTAAAACGAGTAAAACGAGTAAAACGAGTGAAACGAGTAAAACGAGTAAAACGAGTAAAACGAGTATAACGAGTAAAACGAGTATAACGAGTAAAACGAGTAAAACGAGTAAAACGAGTAAAACGGGTAAAACGAGTAAAACGAGTAAAACGAGTAAAACGAGTAAAACGAGTAAAACGAGTAAAACGAGTAAAACGAGTAAAATTAGTAAAACGAGTGAAACGAGTAAAACGAGTGAAACGAGTAAAGCGAGTAAAGCGATTAAAACGAGTAAAAGGAGTAAAACGAGTAAAACGAGTAAAGCGAGTAAAACGAGTAAAACGAGTAAAACGAGTAAAACGAGTAAAACGAGTAAAACGAGTAAAACGAGTAAAACGAGTAAAACGAGTAAAACGAGTAAAACGAGTAAAACGAGTAATACGAGTAAAACGAGTAAAACGAGTAAAACGAGTAAAACGAGTAAAACGAGTAAAACGAGTAAAATTAGTAAAACGAGTGAAACGAGTAAAACGAGTGAAACGAGTAAAACGAGTAAAACGAGTAAAACGAGTAAAGCGATTAAAACGAGTAAAACGAGTAAAACGAGTAAAATTAGTAAAACGAGTGAAACGAGTAAAACGAGTGAAACGAGTAAAACGAGTAAAACGAGTAAAACGAGTAAAACGAGTAAAACGAGTAAAACGAGTAAAACGAGTAAAGCGATTAAAACGAGTAAAACGAGTAAAACGAGTAAAATTAGTAAAACGAGTGAAACGAGTAAAACGAGTGAAACGAGTAAAACGTGTAAAACGAGTAAAACGAGTAAAACGAGTAAAACGAGTAAAACGAGTAAAACGAGTAAAACGAGTAAAACGAGTAAAACGAGTAAAATTAGTAAAACGAGTGAAACGAGTAAAACGAGTGAAACGAGTAAAACGAGTAATACGAGTAATACGAGTAATACGAGTAAAACGAGTAAAACGCGTAAAACAAGTAAAACGCGTAAAACAAGTAAAACGAGTAATACGAGTAAAACGAGTAAAACGAGTAAAACGAGTAAAACGAGTAAAACGAGTAAAGCGATTAAAACGAGTAAAACGAGTAAAACGAGTAAAACGAGTAAAACGAGTAAAACGAGTAAAACGAGTAAAACGAGTAAAACGAGTAAAACGAGTAAAACGAGTAAAACGAGTAAAACGAGTAAAACGAGTAAAACGAGTAAAACGAGTAAAACGAGTAAAACGAGTAAAACGAGTAAAACGAGTAAAACGAGTAAAACGAGTAAAACGAGTAAAACGAGTAAAACGAGTAAAATTAGTAAAACGAGTGAAACGAGTAAAACGAGTGAAACGAGTAAAACGAGTAATACGAGTAATACGAGTAATGCGAGTAAAACGAGTAAAACGCGTAAAACAAGTAAAACGAGTAATACGAGTAAAACGAGTAAAACGAGTAAAACGAGTAAAACGAGTAAAACGAGTAAAACGAGTAAAGCGATTAAAACGAGTAAAACGAGTAAAACGAATAAAACGAGTAAAACGAGTAAAACGAGTAAAACGAGTAAAACGAGTAAAACGAGTAAAACGAGTAAAACGAGTAAAACGAGTAAAACGAGTAAAACGAGTAAAACGAGTAAAACGAGTAAAACGAGTAAAACGAGTAAAACGAGTAAAACGAGTAAAACGAGTAAAACGAGTAAAACGAGTAAAACGAGTAAAACGAGTAAAACGAGTAAAACGAGTAAAACGAGTAAAACGAGTAAAACGAGTAAAACGAGTAAAACGAGTAAAACGAGTAAAACGAGTAAAACGAGTAAAACGAGTAAAACGGGTAAAACGAGTAAAACGAGTAAAACGAGTAAAACGAGTAAAACGAGTAAAACGAGTAAAACGAGTAAAACGAGTAAAACGAGTAAAACGAGTAAAACGAGTAAAACCAGTAAAACGAGCAAAACGAGCATAACGAGCAAAACTAGTAAAACGAGCAAAACGAGCAAAACGAGCAAAACGAGCAAAACGAGCAAAACGAGTAAAACGAGTAAAACGAGTAAAACGAGTAAAACGAGTAAAACGAGTAAAACGAGTAAAACGAGTAAAACGAGTAAAACGAGTAAAACGAGTAAAACGAGTAAAACGAGTAAAACGAGTAAAACGAGTAAAACGAGTAAAACGAGTAAAACGAGTAAAACGAGTAAAACGAGTAAAACGAGTAAAACGAGTAAAACGAGTAAAACGAGTAAAACGAGTAAAACGAGTAAAACGAGTAAAACGAGTAAAACGAGTAAAACGAGTATAACGAGTAAAACGAGTAAAACGAGTAAAACGAGTAAAACGAGTAAAACGAGTAAAACTAGTAAAACGAGTAAAACGAGTAAAACGAGTAAAACGAGTAAAACGAGTAAAACGAGTAAAACGAGTAAAACGAGTAAAACGAGTAAAACGAGTAAAACGAGTGAAACGAGTAAAACGAGTAAAACGAGTAAAACGAGTAAAGCGAGTAAAGCGATTAAAACGAGTAAAAGGAGTAAAACGAGTAAAACGAGTATAACGAGTAAAACGAGTAAAACCAGTAAAACGAGTAAAACGAGTAAAACGAGTAAAACGAGTAAAACCAGTAAAACGAGTAAAACGGGTAAAACGAGTAAAACGAGTAAAACGAGTAAAACGAGTAAAACGACTAAAGCGATTAAAACGAGTAAAACGAGTAAAACGACTAAAGCGATTAAAACGAGTAAAACGAGTAAAACGAGTAAAATTAGTAAAACGAGTGAAACGAGTAAAACGAGTGAAACGAGTAAAGCGAGTAAAGCGATTAAAACGAGTAAAAGGAGTAAAACGAGTAAAACGAGTAAAGCGAGTAAAACGAGTAAAACAAGTAAAACGAGTAAAACGAGTAAAACGAGTAAAACGAGTAAAACGAGTAAAACGAGTAAAACGAGTAAAACGAGTAAAACGAGTAAAACGAGTAAAACGAGTAAAACGAGTAAAACGAGTAAAACGAGTAAAACGAGTAAAACGAGTAAAACGAGTAAAACGAGTAAAACGAGTAAAACGAGTAAAACGAGTAAAACGAGTAAAACGAGTAAAACGAGTAAAACGAGTAAAACGAGTAAAACGAGTAAAACGAGTAAAACGAGTAAAACGAGTAAAACGAGTAAAACGAGTAAAACGAGTAAAACGAGTAAAACTAGTAAAACGAGTAAAACGAGTAAAACGAGTAAAACGAGTATAACGAGTAAAACGAGTATAACGAGTATAACGAGTAAAACGAGTATAGCGAGTAAAACGAGTAAAACCAGTAAAACGAGTAAAACGAGTAAAACGAGTAAAACGAGTAAAACGAGTAAAACGAGTAAAACAAGTAAAACGAGTAAAACGAGTAAAACGAGTAAAATTAGTAAAACCAGTGAAACGAGTAAAACGAGTGAAACGAGTAAAACGAGTGAAACGAGTAAAACGAGTGAAACGAGTAAAACGAGTAATACGAGTAATACGAGTAATACGAGTAAAACGAGTAAACCGAGTAAAACGAGTAGAACGAGTAAAACGAGTAAAACGAGTAAAACGATTAAAACGAGTAAAACGAGTAAAACGAGTAAAACGAGTAAAACGAGTAAAGCGAGTAAAGCGAGTAAAACGAGTAAAACGAGTAAAACGAGTAAAACGAGTAAAACGAGTAAAACGAGTAAAACGAGTAAAACGAGTAAAACGAGTAAAACGGGTAAAACGAGTAAAACGAGTAAAACGAGTAAAACGAGTAAAACGAGTAAAACGAGTAAAACGAGTAAAACGAGTAAAACGAGTAAAACGAGTAAAACCAGTAAAACGAGCAAAACGAGCATAACGAGCAAAACTAGTAAAACGAGCAAAACGAGCAAAACGAGCAAAACGAGCAAAACGAGCAAAACGAGCAAAACGAGTAAAACGAGTAAAACGAGTAAAACGAGTAAAACGAGTAAAACGAGTAAAACGAGTAAAACGAGTAAAACGAGTAAAACGAGTAAAACGAGTAAAACGAGTAAAACGAGTAAAACGAGTAAAACGAGTAAAACGAGTAAAACGAGTAAAACGAGTAAAACGAGTAAAACGAGTAAAACGAGTAAAACGAGTAAAACGAGTAAAACGAGTAAAACGAGTAAAACGAGTAAAACGAGTAAAACGAGTAAAACGAGTAAAACGAGTAAAACGAGTAAAACGAGTAAAACGAGTAAAACGAGTAAAACGAGTAAAACGAGTAAAACGAGTAAAACGAGTAAAACGAGTAAAACTAGTAAAACGAGTAAAACGAGTAAAACGAGTGAAACGAGTAAAACGAGTAAAACGAGTAAAACGAGTAAAACGAGTAAAACGAGTAAAACGAGTAAAACTAGTAAAACGAGTAAAACGAGTAAAACGAGTATAACGAGTAAAACGAGTAAAACCAGTAAAACGAGTAAAACCAGTAAAACGAGTAAAACGAGTAAAACTAGTAAAACGAGTAAAACGAGTAAAACGAGTAAAACGAGTATAACGAGTAAAACGAGTATAACGAGTATAACGAGTAAAACGAGTATAACGAGTAAAACGAGTAAAACCAGTAAAACGAGTAAAACGAGTAAAACGAGTAAAACGAGTAAAACGAGTATAACGAGTAAAACGAGTATAACGAGTAAAACGAGTAAAACGAGTAAAACGAGTAAAACGAGTAAAACGAGTAAAACTAGTAAAACGAGTAAAACGAGTAAAACAAGTAAAACGAGTAAAACGAGTAAAACGAGTAAAATTAGTAAAACCAGTGAAACGAGTAAAACGAGTGAAACGAGTAAAACGAGTGAAACGAGTAAAACGAGTGAAACGAGTAAAACGAGTGAAACGAGTAAAACGAGTAATACGAGTAATACGAGTAATACGAGTAAAACGAGTAAACCGAGTAAAACGAGTAGAACGAGTAAAACGAGTAAAACGAGTAAAACGATTAAAACGAGTAAAACGAGTAAAACGAGTAAAACGAGTAAAACGAGTAAAGCGAGTAAAGCGAGTAAAACGAGTAAAACGAGTAAAACGAGTAAAACGAGTAAAACGAGTAAAACGAGTAAAACGAGTAAAACGAGTAAAACGAGTAAAACGGGTAAAACGAGTAAAACGAGTAAAACGAGTAAAACGAGTAAAACGAGTAAAACGAGTAAAACGAGTAAAACGAGTAAAACGAGTAAAACCAGTAAAACGAGCAAAACGAGCATAACGAGCAAAACTAGTAAAACGAGCAAAACGAGCAAAACGAGCAAAACGAGCAAAACGAGCAAAACGAGCAAAACGAGTAAAACGAGTAAAACGAGTAAAACGAGTAAAACGAGTAAAACGAGTAAAACGAGTAAAACGAGTAAAACGAGTAAAACGAGTAAAACGAGTAAAACGAGTAAAACGAGTAAAACGAGTAAAACGAGTAAAACGAGTAAAACGAGTAAAACGAGTAAAACGAGTAAAACGAGTAAAACGAGTAAAACGAGTAAAACGAGTAAAACGAGTAAAACGAGTAAAACGAGTAAAACGAGTAAAACGAGTAAAACGAGTAAAACGAGTAAAACGAGTAAAACGAGTAAAACGAGTAAAACGAGTAAAACGAGTAAAACGAGTAAAACGAGTAAAACGAGTAAAACGAGTAAAACGAGTAAAACTAGTAAAACGAGTAAAACGAGTAAAACGAGTGAAACGAGTAAAACGAGTAAAACGAGTAAAACGAGTAAAACGAGTAAAACGAGTGAAACGAGTAAAACGAGTAAAACGAGTAAAACGAGTAAAGCGAGTAAAGCGATTAAAACGAGTAAAAGGAGTAAAACGAGTAAAACGAGTAAAACGAGTAAAAACGAGTAAAACGAGTAAAACGAGTAAAACGAGTAAAACGAGTAAAACGAGTAAAACGAGTAAAACGAGTAAAACGAGTAAAACGAGTATAACGAGTAAAACGAGTATAACGAGTAAAACGAGTATAACGAGTAAAACGAGTAAAACCAGTAAAACGAGTAAAACGAGTAAAACGAGTAAAACGAGTAAAACCAGTAAAACGAGTAAAACGGGTAAAACGAGTAAAACGAGTAAAACGAGTAAAACGAGTAAAACGACTAAAGCGATTAAAACGAGTAAAACGAGTAAAACGACTAAAGCGATTAAAACGAGTAAAACGAGTAAAACGAGTAAAATTAGTAAAACGAGTGAAACGAGTAAAACGAGTGAAACGAGTAAAGCGAGTAAAGCGATTAAAACGAGTAAAAGGAGTAAAACGAGTAAAACGAGTAAAGCGAGTAAAACGAGTAAAACGAGTAAAACGAGTAAAACGAGTAAAACGAGTAAAACGAGTAAAACGAGTAAAACGAGTAAAACGAGTAAAACGAGTAAAACGAGTAAAACGAGTAAAACGAGTAAAACGAGTAAAACGAGTAAAACGAGTAAAACGAGTAAAACGAGTAAAACGAGTAAAACGAGTAAAACGAGTAAAACGAGTAAAACGAGTAAAACGAGTAAAACGAGTAAAACGAGTAAAACGAGTAAAACGAGTAAAACGAGTAAAACGAGTAAAACGAGTAAAACGAGTAAAACGAGTAAAACTAGTAAAACGAGTAAAACGAGTAAAACGAGTAAAACGAGTATAACGAGTAAAACGAGTATAACGAGTATAACGAGTAAAACGAGTATAACGAGTAAAACGAGTAAAACGAGTAAAACGAGTAAAACGAGTAAAACGAGTAAAACGAGTAAAACGAGTAAAACGAGTAAAACGAGTAAAACGAGTAAAACGAGTAAAACGAGTAAAACGAGTAAAACGAGTAAAACGAGTAAAACGAGTAAAACGAGTAAAACGAGTAAAACGAGTAAAACGAGTAAAACGAGTAAAACGAGTAAAACGAGTAAAACGAGTAAAACGAGTAAAACGAGTAAAACGAGTAAAACGAGTAAAACGAGTAAAACGAGTAAAACGAGTAAAACGAGTATAACGAGTAAAACGAGTAAAACGAGTAAAACGAGTAAAACGAGTAAAACGAGTAAAACTAGTAAAACGAGTAAAACGAGTAAAACGAGTAAAACGAGTAAAACGAGTAAAACGAGTAAAACGAGTAAAACGAGTAAAACGAGTAAAACGAGTGAAACGAGTAAAACGAGTAAAACGAGTAAAACGAGGAAAGCGAGTAAAGCGATTAAAACGAGTAAAAGGAGTAAAACGAGTAAAACGAGTATAACGAGTAAAACGAGTAAAACCAGTAAAACGAGTAAAACGAGTAAAACGAGTAAAACGAGTAAAACCAGTAAAACGAGTAAAACGGGTAAAACGAGTAAAACGAGTAAAACGAGTAAAACGAGTAAAACGACTAAAGCGATTAAAACGAGTAAAACGAGTAAAACGACTAAAGCGATTAAAACGAGTAAAACGAGTAAAACGAGTAAAATTAGTAAAACGAGTGAAACGAGTAAAACGAGTGAAACGAGTAAAGCGAGTAAAGCGATTAAAACGAGTAAAAGGAGTAAAACGAGTAAAACGAGTAAAGCGAGTAAAACGAGTAAAACGAGTAAAACGAGTAAAACGAGTAAAACGAGTAAAACGAGTAAAACGAGTAAAACGAGTAAAACGAGTAAAACGAGTAAAACGAGTAAAACGAGTAAAACGAGTAAAACGAGTAAAACGAGTAAAACGAGTAAAACGAGTAAAACGAGTAAAACGAGTAAAACGAGTAAAACGAGTAAAACGAGTAAAACGAGTAAAACGAGTAAAACGAGTAAAACGAGTAAAACGAGTAAAACGAGTAAAACGAGTAAAACGAGTAAAACTAGTAAAACGAGTAAAACGAGTAAAACGAGTAAAACGAGTATAACGAGTAAAACGAGTATAACGAGTATAACGAGTAAAACGAGTATAACGAGTAAAACGAGTAAAACCAGTAAAACGAGTAAAACGAGTAAAACGAGTAAAACGAGTAAAACGAGTAAAACGAGTAAAACAAGTAAAACGAGTAAAACGAGTAAAACGAGTAAAATTAGTAAAACCAGTGAAACGAGTAAAACGAGTGAAACGAGTAAAACGAGTGAAACGAGTAAAACGAGTGAAACGAGTAAAACGAGTTATACGAGTAATACGAGTAATACGAGTAAAACGAGTAAACCGAGTAAAACGAGTAGAACGAGTAAAACGAGTAAAACGAGTAAAACGATTAAAACGATTAAAACGAGTAAAACGAGTAAAACGAGTAAAACGAGTAAAACGAGTAAAGCGAGTAAAGCGAGTAAAACGAGTAAAACGAGTAAAACGAGTAAAACGAGTAAAACGAGTGAAACGAGTAAAACGAGTAAAACGAGTAAAACGAGTGAAACGAGTAAAACGAGTAAAACGAGTAAAACGAGTATAACGAGTAAAACGAGTATAACGAGTAAAACGAGTAAAACGAGTAAAACGAGTAAAACGGGTAAAACGAGTAAAACGAGTAAAACGAGTAAAACGAGTAAAACGAGTAAAACGAGTAAAACGAGTAAAACGAGTAAAATTAGTAAAACGAGTGAAACGAGTAAAACGAGTGAAACGAGTAAAGCGAGTAAAGCGATTAAAACGAGTAAAAGGAGTAAAACGAGTAAAACGAGTAAAGCGAGTAAAACGAGTAAAACGAGTAAAACGAGTAAAACGAGTAAAACGAGTAAAACGAGTAAAACGAGTAAAACGAGTAAAACGAGTAAAACGAGTAAAACGAGTAAAACGAGTAAAACGAGTAAAACGAGTAAAACGAGTAAAACGAGTAATACGAGTAATACGAGTAATACGAGTAAAACGCGTAAAACAAGTAAAACGAGTAATACGAGTAAAACGAGTAAAACGAGTAAAACGAGTAAAACGAGTAAAACGAGTATAACGAGTAAAACGAGTAAAGCGAGTAAAGCGAGTAAAACGAGTAAAACGAGTAAAACGAGTAAAACGAGTAAAACGAGTAAAACGAGTAAAACGAGTAAAACGAGTAAAACGAGTAAAACGAGTAAAACGAGTATAACGAGTAAAACGAGTAAAACGAGTAAAACGAGTAAAACGAGTGAAACGAGTAAAACGAGTAAAACGAGTAAAACGAGTAAAACGAGTAAAGCGAGTAAAACGAGTAAAACGAGTAAAACGAGTAAAACGAGTAAAACGAGTAAAACGAGTAAAACGAGTAAAACGAGTAAAACGAGTAAAACGAGTAAAACGAGTAAAACGAGTAAAGCGAGTAAAGCGAGTAAAGCGAGTAAAACGAGTAAAACGAGTAAAACGAGTAAAACGAGTAAAACGAGTAAAACGAGTAAAACGAGTAAAACGAGTAAAACGAGTAAAACGAGTAAAATTAGTAAAACGAGTGAAACGAGTAAAACGAGTGAAACGAGTAAAACGAGTAAAAGGAGTAAAACGAGTATAACGAGTAAAACGAGTATAACCAGTAAAACGAGTAAAACGAGTAAAACGAGTAAAACGAGTAAAACGAGTAAAACGAGTAAAACGAGTAAAACGAGTAAAGCGAGTAAAACGAGTAAAACGAGTAAAACGAGTAAAATTAGTAAAACGAGTGAAACGAGTAAAACGAGTGAAACGAGTAAAACGAGTAAAACGAGTAAAACGAGTAAAACGAGTAAAGCGAGTAAAGCGAGTAAAGCGAGTAAAACGAGTAAAACGAGTAAAACGAGTAAAACGAGTAAAACGAGTAAAACGAGTAAAATTAGTAAAACGAGTGAAACGAGTAAAACGAGTGAAACGAGTAAAACGAGTAAAACGAGTAAAACGAGTAAAACGAGTAAAGCGATTAAAACGAGTAAAAGGAGTAAAACGAGTAAATCGAGTAAAACGAGTATAACGAGTAAAACGAGTAAAACCAGTAAAACGAGTAAAACGAGTAAAACGAGTAAAACGAGTAAAACGAGTAAAACGAGTAAAACGAGTAAAACTAGTAAAACGAGTAAAACGAGTAAAACGAGTTAAACGAGTAAAACGAGTTAAACGAGTAAAACGAGTATAACGAGTAAAACGAGTAAAACGAGTAAAACGAGTAAAACGAGTAAAACGAGTAAAACGAGTAAAACGAGTAAAACGAGTAAAACGAGTAAAACGAGTAAAACGAGTAAAGCGAGTAAAACGAGTAAAACGAGTAAAACGAGTATAACGAGTAAAACGAGTAAAACGAGTAAAACGAGTAAAACGAGTAAAACGAGTAAAACGAGTAAAACGAGTAAAACGAGTAACACGAGTAAAACGAGTAAAACGAGTAAAACGAGTAAAACGAGTAAAACGAGTAAAACGAGTAAAACGAGTAAAACGAGTAAAACGAGTAAAACGAGTAAAACTAGTAAAACGAGTAAAACGAGTAAAGCGATTAAAACGAGTAAAACGAGTAAAACGAGTAAAATTAGTAAAACGAGTGAAACGAGTAAAACGAGTAAAACGAGTAAAACGAGTAAAACGAGTAAAACGAGTAAAACGAGTAAAACGAGTAAAACGAGTAAAACGAGTAAAACGAGTAAAACGAGTAAAACGAGTAAAACGAGTAAAACGAGTAAAACGAGTAAAACGAGTAAAACGAGTAAAACGAGTAAAACGAGTAAAACGAGTAAAACGAGTAAAACGAGTAAAACGAGTAAAACGAGTAAAACGAGTAAAACGAGTAAAACGAGTAAAACGAGTAAAACGAGTAAAACGAGTAAAACGAGTAAAACGGGTAAAACGAGTAAAACGAGTAAAACGAGTAAAACGAGTAAAACGAGTAAAACGAGTAAAACGAGTAAAACGAGTAAAACGAGTAAAACTAGTAAAACGAGTAAAACGAGTGAAACGAGTAAAACGAGTGAAACGAGTAAAACGAGTAAAAGGAGTAAAACGAGTATAACGAGTAAAACGAGTATAACCAGTAAAACGAGTAAAACGAGTAAAACGAGTAAAACGAGTAAAACGAGTAAAACGAGTAAAACGAGTAAAACGAGTAAAGCGAGTAAAACGAGTAAAACGAGTAAAACGAGTAAAACGAGTAAAATTAGTAAAACGAGTGAAACGAGTAAAACGAGTAAAACGAGTAAAACGAGTAAAACGAGTAAAACGAGTAAAACGAGTAAAACGAGTAAAACGAGTAAAACGAGTAAAACGAGTAAAACGAGTAAAACGAGTAAAACGAGTAAAACGAGTAAAACGAGTAAAACGAGTAAAACGAGTAAAACGAGTAAAACGAGTAAAACGAGTAAAACGAGTAAAACGGGTAAAACGAGTAAAACGAGTAAAACGAGTAAAACGAGTAAAACGAGTAAAACGAGTAAAACGAGTAAAACGAGTAAAACGAGTAAAACGAGTAAAACTAGTAAAACGAGTAAAACTAGTAAAACGAGTAAAACGAGTAAAACGAGTAAAACGAGTAAAATTAGTAAAACGAGTGAAACGAGTAAAACGAGTAAAACGAGTAAAACGAGTAAAACGAGTAAAACGAGTAAAACGAGTAAAACGAGTAAAGCGAGTAAAACGAGTAAAACGAGTAAAACGAGTAAAACGAGTAAAACGAGTAAAACGAGTAAAACGAGTAAAACGAGTAAAGCGAGTAAAGCGAGTAAAGCGAGTAAAACGAGTAAAACGAGTAAAACGAGTAAAACGAGTAAAACGAGTAAAATTAGTAAAACGAGTGAAACGAGTAAAACGAGTGAAACGAGTAAAACGAGTAAAACGAGTAAAACGAGTAAAACGAGTAAAGCGATTAAAACGAGTAAAAGGAGTAAAACGAGTAAATCGAGTAAAACGAGTATAACGAGTAAAACGAGTAAAACCAGTAAAACGAGTAAAACGAGTAAAACGAGTAAAACGAGTAAAACGAGTAAAACGAGTAAAACTAGTAAAACGAGTAAAACGAGTAAAACGAGTTAAACGAGTAAAACGAGTTAAACGAGTAAAACGAGTATAACGAGTAAAACGAGTAAAACGAGTAAAACGAGTAAAACGAGTAAAACGAGTAAAACGAGTAAAACGAGTAAAACGAGTAAAACGAGTAAAGCGAGTAAAACGAGTAAAACGAGTAAAACGAGTATAACGAGTAAAACGAGTAAAACGAGTAAAACGAGTAAAACGAGTAAAACGAGTAAAACGAGTAAAACGAGTAAAACGAGTAACACGAGTAAAACGAGTAAAACGAGTAAAACGAGTAAAACGAGTAAAACGAGTAAAACGAGTAAAACGAGTAAAACGAGTAAAACGAGTAAAACGAGTATAACGAGTAAAACGAGTATAACGAGTAAAACGAGTAAAACGAGTAAAACGAGTAAAACGAGTAAAACGAGTAAAACGAGTAAAACGAGTAAAACGAGTAAAGCCGTTAAAACGAGTAAAACGAGTAAAACGAGTAAAGCGAATAAAACGAGTAAAACGAGTAAAACGAGTAAAACGAGTAAAACGAGTAAAACGAGTAAAACGAGTAAAACGAGTAAAACGAGTAAAACGAGTAAAACTAGTAAAACGAGTAAAACGAGTAAAACGAGTAAAACGAGTAAAACGAGTAAAACGAGTAAAACGAGTATAACGAGTAAAACGAGTAAAACGAGTAAAACGAGTAAAACGAGTAAAACGAGTAAAACGAGTAAAACGAGTAAAACGAGTAAAACGAGTAAAACGAGTAAAACGAGTAAAACGAGTAAAACGAGTAAAACGAGTAAAACGAGTAAAACGAGTAAAACGAGTAAAACGAGTAAAACGAGTAAAACGAGTAAAACGAGTAAAACGAGTAAAACGAGTAAAACGAGTAAAACGAGTAAAACGAGTAAAACGAGTAAAACGAGTAAAACGAGTAAAACGAGTAAAACGAGTAAAACGAGTAAAACGAGTAAAACGAGTAAAACGAGTAAAACGAGTAAAACGGGTAAAGCGAGTAAAGCGAGTAAAACGAGTAAAACGAGTAAAAGGAGTAAAACGAGTAAAACGAGTAAAACGAGTAAAATTAGTAAAACGAGTGAAACGAGTAAAACGAGTAAAACGAGTAAAACGAGTAAAACGAGTAAAGCGAGTAAAACGAGTAAAACGAGTAAAACGAGTAAAACGAGTAAAACGAGTAAAACGAGTAAAACGAGTAAAACGAGTAAAACGAGTAAAACGAGTAAAACGAGTAAAACGAGTAAAGCGAGTAAAGCGAGTAAAGCGAGTAAAACGAGTAAAACGAGTAAAACGAGTAAAACGAGTAAAACGAGTAAAACGAGTAAAACGAGTAAAATTAGTAAAACGAGTGAAACGAGTAAAACGAGTGAAACGAGTAAAACGAGTAAAAGGAGTAAAACGAGTATAACGAGTAAAACGAGTATAACCAGTAAAACGAGTAAAACGAGTAAAACGAGTAAAACGAGTAAAACGAGTAAAACGAGTAAAACGAGTAAAACGAGTAAAATTAGTAAAACGAGTGAAACGAGTAAAACGAGTGAAACGAGTAAAACGAGTAAAACGAGTAAAACGAGTAAAACGAGTAAAGCGATTAAAACGAGTAAAAGGAGTAAAACGAGTAAATCGAGTAAAACGAGTATAACGAGTAAAACGAGTAAAACCAGTAAAACGAGTAAAACGAGTAAAACGAGTAAAACGAGTAAAACGAGTAAAACGAGTAAAACGAGTAAAACGAGTAAAACGAGTAAAACGAGTAAAACGAGTTAAACGAGTAAAACGAGTTAAACGAGTAAAACGAGTATAACGAGTAAAACGAGTAAAACGAGTAAAACGAGTAAAACGAGTAAAACGAGTAAAACGAGTAAAACGAGTAAAACGAGTAAAACGAGTAAAACGAGTAAAGCGAGTAAAACGAGTAAAACGAGTAAAACGAGTATAACGAGTAAAACGAGTAAAACGAGTAAAACGAGTAAAACGAGTAAAACGAGTAAAACGAGTAAAACGAGTAAAACGAGTAACACGAGTAAAACGAGTAAAACGAGTAAAACGAGTAAAACGAGTAAAACGAGTAAAACGAGTAAAACGAGTAAAACGAGTAAAACGAGTAAAACGAGTAAAACTAGTAAAACGAGTAAAACGAGTAAAGCGATTAAAACGAGTAAAACGAGTAAAACGAGTAAAATTAGTAAAACGAGTGAAACGAGTAAAACGAGTAAAACGAGTAAAACGAGTAAAACGAGTAAAACGAGTAAAGCGAGTAAACTGAGTAAAACGAGTAAAACGAGTAAAACGAGTAAAACGAGTAAAACGAGTAAAACGAGTAAAACGAGTAAAACGAGTAAAACGAGTAAAACGAGTAAAACGAGTAAAACGAGTAAAACGAGTAAAACGAGTAAAACGAGTAAAACGAGTAAAACGAGTAAAACGAGTAAAACGAGTAAAACGAGTAAAACGAGTAAAACGAGTAAAACGAGTAAAACGAGTAAAACGAGTAAAACGAGTAAAACGAGTAAAACGAGTAAAACGAGTAAAACGAGTAAAACGGGTAAAACGAGTAAAACGAGTAAAACGAGTAAAACGAGTAAAACGAGTAAAACGAGTAAAACGAGTAAAACGAGTAAAACGAGTAAAACTAGTAAAACGAGTAAAACGAGTGAAACGAGTAAAACGAGTGAAACGAGTAAAACGAGTAAAAGGAGTAAAACGAGTATAACGAGTAAAACGAGTATAACCAGTAAAACGAGTAAAACGAGTAAAACGAGTAAAACGAGTAAAACGAGTAAAACGAGTAAAACGAGTAAAACGAGTAAAGCGAGTAAAACGAGTAAAACGAGTAAAACGAGTAAAACGAGTAAAATTAGTAAAACGAGTGAAACGAGTAAAACGAGTAAAACGAGTAAAACGAGTAAAACGAGTAAAACGAGTAAAACGAGTAAAACGAGTAAAACGAGTAAAACGAGTAAAACGAGTAAAACGAGTAAAACGAGTAAAACGAGTAAAACGAGTAAAACGAGTAAAACGAGTAAAACGAGTAAAACGAGTAAAACGAGTAAAACGAGTAAAACGGGTAAAACGAGTAAAACGAGTAAAACGAGTAAAACGAGTAAAACGAGTAAAACGAGTAAAACGAGTAAAACGAGTAAAACGAGTAAAACGAGTAAAACTAGTAAAACGAGTAAAACTAGTAAAACGAGTAAAACGAGTAAAACGAGTAAAACGAGTAAAATTAGTAAAACGAGTGAAACGAGTAAAACGAGTAAAACGAGTAAAACGAGTAAAACGAGTAAAACGAGTAAAACGAGTAAAACGAGTAAAGCGAGTAAAACGAGTAAAACGAGTAAAACGAGTAAAACGAGTAAAACGAGTAAAACGAGTAAAACGAGTAAAACGAGTAAAGCGAGTAAAGCGAGTAAAGCGAGTAAAACGAGTAAAACGAGTAAAACGAGTAAAACGAGTAAAACGAGTAAAATTAGTAAAACGAGTGAAACGAGTAAAACGAGTGAAACGAGTAAAACGAGTAAAACGAGTAAAACGAGTAAAACGAGTAAAGCGATTAAAACGAGTAAAAGGAGTAAAACGAGTAAATCGAGTAAAACGAGTATAACGAGTAAAACGAGTAAAACCAGTAAAACGAGTAAAACGAGTAAAACGAGTAAAACGAGTAAAACGAGTAAAACGAGTAAAACTAGTAAAACGAGTAAAACGAGTAAAACGAGTTAAACGAGTAAAACGAGTTAAACGAGTAAAACGAGTATAACGAGTAAAACGAGTAAAACGAGTAAAACGAGTAAAACGAGTAAAACGAGTAAAACGAGTAAAACGAGTAAAACGAGTAAAACGAGTAAAACGAGTAAAGCGAGTAAAACGAGTAAAACGAGTAAAACGAGTATAACGAGTAAAACGAGTAAAACGAGTAAAACGAGTAAAACGAGTAAAACGAGTAAAACGAGTAAAACGAGTAAAACGAGTAACACGAGTAAAACGAGTAAAACGAGTAAAACGAGTAAAACGAGTAAAACGAGTAAAACGAGTAAAACGAGTAAAACGAGTAAAACGAGTAAAACGAGTAAAACGAGTAAAACGAGTATAACGAGTAAAACGAGTATAACGAGTAAAACGAGTAAAACGAGTAAAACGAGTAAAACGAGTAAAACGAGTAAAACGAGTAAAACGAGTAAAACGAGTAAAGCCGTTAAAACGAGTAAAACGAGTAAAACGAGTAAAGCGAATAAAACGAGTAAAACGAGTAAAACGAGTAAAACGAGTAAATCGAGTAAAACGAGTATAACGAGTAAAACGAGTAAAACCAGTAAAACGAGTAAAACGAGTAAAACGAGTAAAACGAGTAAAACGAGTAAAACGAGTAAAACTAGTAAAACGAGTAAAACGAGTAAAACGAGTTAAACGAGTAAAACGAGTTAAACGAGTAAAACGAGTATAACGAGTAAAACGAGTAAAACGAGTAAAACGAGTAAAACGAGTAAAACGAGTAAAACGAGTAAAACGAGTAAAACGAGTAAAACGAGTAAAGCGAGTAAAACGAGTAAAACGAGTAAAACGAGTATAACGAGTAAAACGAGTAAAACGAGTAAAACGAGTAAAACGAGTAAAACGAGTAAAACGAGTAAAACGAGTAAAACGAGTAAAACGAGTAAAACGAGTAAAACTAGTAAAACGAGTAAAACGAGTAAAACGAGTTAAACGAGTAAAACGAGTTAAACGAGTAAAACGAGTATAACGAGTAAAACGAGTAAAACGAGTAAAACGAGTAAAACGAGTAAAACGAGTAAAACGAGTAAAACGAGTAAAACGAGTAAAACGAGTAAAGCGAGTAAAACGAGTAAAACGAGTAAAACGAGTATAACGAGTAAAACGAGTAAAACGAGTAAAACGAGTAAAACGAGTAAAACGAGTAAAACGAGTAAAACGAGTAAAACGAGTAACACGAGTAAAACGAGTAAAACGAGTAAAACGAGTAAAACGAGTAAAACGAGTAAAACGAGTAAAACGAGTAAAACGAGTAAAACGAGTAAAACGAGTAAAACGAGTAAAACGAGTATAACGAGTAAAACGAGTATAACGAGTAAAACGAGTAAAACGAGTAAAACGAGTAAAACGAGTAAAACGAGTAAAACGAGTAAAACGAGTAAAACGAGTAAAACGAGTAAAGCCGTTAAAACGAGTAAAACGAGTAAAACGAGTAAAGCGAATAAAACGAGTAAAACGAGTAAAACGAGTAAAACGAGTAAAACGAGTAAAACGAGTAAAACGAGTAAAACGAGTAAAACGAGTAAAACGAGTAAAACTAGTAAAACGAGTAAAACGAGTAAAACGAGTAAAACGAGTAAAACGAGTAAAACGAGTAAAACGAGTATAACGAGTAAAACGAGTAAAACGAGTAAAACGAGTAAAACGAGTAAAACGAGTAAAACGAGTAAAACGAGTAAAACGAGTAAAACGAGTAAAACGAGTAAAACGAGTAAAACGAGTAAAACGAGTAAAACGAGTAAAACGAGTAAAACGAGTAAAACGAGTAAAACGAGTAAAACGAGTAAAACGAGTAAAACGAGTAAAACGAGTAAAACGAGTAAAACGAGTAAAACGAGTAAAACGAGTAAAACGAGTAAAACGAGTAAAACGAGTAAAACGAGTAAAACGAGTAAAACGAGTAAAACGAGTAAAACGAGTAAAACGGGTAAAGCGAGTAAAGCGAGTAAAACGAGTAAAACGAGTAAAAGGAGTAAAACGAGTAAAACGAGTAAAACGAGTAAAATTAGTAAAACGAGTGAAACGAGTAAAACGAGTAAAACGAGTAAAACGAGTAAAACGAGTAAAGCGAGTAAAACGAGTAAAACGAGTAAAACGAGTAAAACGAGTAAAACGAGTAAAACGAGTAAAACGAGTAAAACGAGTAAAACGAGTAAAACGAGTAAAACGAGTAAAACGAGTAAAGCGAGTAAAGCGAGTAAAGCGAGTAAAACGAGTAAAACGAGTAAAACGAGTAAAACGAGTAAAACGAGTAAAACGAGTAAAACGAGTAAAATTAGTAAAACGAGTGAAACGAGTAAAACGAGTGAAACGAGTAAAACGAGTAAAAGGAGTAAAACGAGTATAACGAGTAAAACGAGTATAACCAGTAAAACGAGTAAAACGAGTAAAACGAGTAAAACGAGTAAAACGAGTAAAACGAGTAAAACGAGTAAAACGAGTAAAGCGAGTAAAACGAGTAAAACGAGTAAAACGAGTAAAACGAGTAAAACGAGTAAAATTAGTAAAACGAGTGAAACGAGTAAAACGAGTGAAACGAGTAAAACGAGTAAAACGAGTAAAACGAGTAAAACGAGTAAAACGAGTAAAACGAGTAAAACGAGTAAAACGAGTAAAACGAGTAAAACGAGTAAAACGAGTAAAACGAGTAAAACGAGTAAAACGAGTAAAACGAGTAAAACGAGTAAAACGAGTAAAACGAGTAAAACGAGTAAAACGAGTAAAACGAGTAAAACGAGTAAAACGAGTAAAACGAGTAAAACGAGTAAAACGAGTAAAACGGGTAAAACGAGTAAAACGAGTAAAACGAGTAAAACGAGTAAAACGAGTAAAACGAGTAAAACGAGTAAAACGAGTAAAACGAGTAAAACGAGTAAAACGAGTAAAACTAGTAAAACGAGTAAAACGAGTAAAGCGATTAAAACGAGTAAAACGAGTAAAACGAGTAAAATTAGTAAAACGAGTGAAACGAGTAAAACGAGTAAAACGAGTAAAACGAGTAAAACGAGTAAAACGAGTAAAACGAGTAAAACGAGTAAAGCGAGTAAAACGAGTAAAACGAGTAAAACGAGTAAAACGAGTAAAACGAGTAAAACGAGTAAAACGAGTAAAGCGAGTAAAGCGAGTAAAGCGAGTAAAACGAGTAAAACGAGTAAAACGAGTAAAACGAGTAAAACGAGTAAAACGAGTAAAATTAGTAAAACGAGTGAAACGAGTAAAA
>NW_027486659.1:0-21030 GCF_050908995.1 Andrena cerasifolii | reverse complement strand
CGTTTTACTCGTTTCACTCGTTTCACTCGTTTCACTCGTTTCACTCGTTTCACTCGTTTGACTCGTTTCACTCGTTTTACTCGTTTTACCCGTTTTACTCGATTTACTCGTTTTACTCGTTTTACTCGTTTTACTCGTTTTACTAGTTTTACTCGTTTTACTCGTTTTACTCGTTTCACTCGTTTTACTCGTTATACTCGTTTCACTCGTTTCACTCGTTTCACTCGTTTCACTCGTTTCACTCGTTTCACTCGTTTTACTCGTTTTACTCGTTTTACTCGTTTTAATCGTTTTACTCGTTTTACTCGTTTTACTCGTTTCACTCGTTTCACTCGTTTTACACGTTTTACTCGTTTTACTCGTTTTACTCGTTTTACTCGTTTCACTCGTTTTACTCGTTTTACTCGTTTTACTCGTTTCACTGGTTTTACTCGTTTTACTCGTTTTCCTCGTTTTACTCGTTTTACTCGTTTTACTCGTTATACTCGTTTCACTCGTTTCACTCGTTTCACTCGTTTCACTCGTTTCACTCGTTTTACTCGTTTTACTCGTTTTACGCGTTTTACTCGTCTTACTCGTCTTACTCGTTTTACTCGTTTTACTCGTTTTACTCGTTTTACTCGTTTTACTCGTTTTACTCGTTTTACTCGTTTTACTCGTTTTACTCGTTTTACTCGTTTTACTCGTTTTACTCGTTTTACTCGTTTTACTCGTTTTACTCGTTTTACTCGTTTTACTCGTTTTACTCGTTTTACTCGTTTTACTCGTTTTACTCGTTTTACTCGTTTTACTCGTTTTACTCGTTTTACTCGTTTTACTCGTTTTACTCGTTTTACTAATTTTACTCGTTTTACTCGTTTTACTCGTTTTACTCGTTTTACTCGTTTTACTCGTTTCACTCGTTTTACCCGTTTTACCCGTTTTACTCGATTTACTCGTTTTACTCGTTTTACTCGTTTTACTAGTTTTACTCGTTTTACTCGTTTTACTCGTTTTACTCGTTTTACTCGTTTTAATCGTTTTACTCGTTTTACTCGTTTTACTCGTTTCACTCGTTTGACTCGTTTCACTCGTTTTACTCGTTTTACCCGTTTTACTCGATTTACTCGTTTTACTCGTTTTACTCGTTTTACTAGTTTTACTCGTTTTACTCGTTTTACTCGTTTTACTCGTTTTACTCGATTTAATCGTTTTACTCGTTTTACTCGTTTCACTCGTTTCACTCGTTTCAGTCGTTTCACTCGTTTCACTCGTTTTACTCGTTTTACTCGTTTTACTCGTTTTACTCGTTTTACTCGTTTTACTCGTTTTACTCGTTTTACTCGTTTTACTCGTTTTACTCGTTTTACTCGTTTTACTCGTTTTACTCGTTTTACTCGTTTTACTCGTTTTACTCGTTTTACTCGTTTTACTCGTTTTACTCGTTTTAATCGCTTTACTCGTTTTAATCGCTTTACTCGCTTTACTCGCTTTACTCCTTTTACTCGTTTTACGCGTTTTACTCGTTTTACTCGTTTTACTCGTTTTACTCGTTTTACTCGTTTTAATCGCTTTACTCGCTTTACTCGCTTTACTCCTTTTACTCGTTTTACTCGTTTTACTCGTTTTACTCGTTTTACTCGTTTTACTCGTTTTACTCGTTTTACCCGTTTTACTCCTTTTACTCGTTTTACTCCTTTTACTCGTTTTACTCCTTTTACTCCTTTTACTCCTTTTACTCCTTTTACTCGTTTTACACGTTTTAATCGCTTTACTCGTTTTAATCGCTTTACTCGCTTTACTCGCTTTACTCCTTTTACTCGTTTTACTCGTTTTACTCGTTTTACTCGTTTTACTCGTTTTACTCGTTTTACTCGTTTTACTCGTTTTACTCGTTTTACTCGTTTTACTCGTTTTACTCGTTTTACTCGTTTTACTCGTTTCACTCGTTTTACTCGTTTTACTCGTTTTATTCGTTTCACTGGTTTTACTCGTTTCACTGGTTTTACTCGTTTTACTCGTTTTACTCGTTTTATTCGTTTTACTCGTTTTACTCGTTTTACTCGTTATACTCGTTTCACTCGTTTCACTCGTTTCACTCGTTTCACTCGTTTCACTCGTTTCACTCGTTTTACTCGTTTCACTCGTTTTACTCGTTTCACTCGTTTTACTCGTTTCACTCGTTTTACTCGTTTCACTCGTTTTACTCGTTTTACTCGTTTTACTCGTTTTACTCGTTTTACTCGTTTTACTCGTTTTACTCGTTTTACTCGTTTTACTCGTTTTACGCGTTTTGCTCGTTTTACGCGTTTTACTCGTCTTACTCGTTTTACTCGTTTTACTCGTTTTACTCGTTTTAATCGCTTTACTCGTTTTACTCGTTTTACTCGTTTTACTCGTTTTACTCGTTTTACTCGTTTTACTCGTTTTACTCGTTTTACTCGTTTTACTCGTTTTACTCGTTTTACTCGTTTTACTCGTTTTACTCGTTTTACTCGTTTTACTCGTTTTACTCGTTTCACTCGTTTCACTCGTTTCACACGTTTGACTCGTTTCACTCGTTTCACTCGTTTCACTCGTTTGACTCGTTTCACTCGTTTGACTCGTTTCACTCGTTTTTCTCGTTTTACTCGTTTCACTCGTTTTACTCGTTTCACTCGTTTTACTCGTTTCACTCGTTTTACTCGTTTCACTCGTTTTACTCGTTTCACTCGTTTTACTCGTTTCACTCGTTTTACTCGTTTTACTCCTTTTACTCGTTTTACTCCTTTTACTCGTTTTACTCCTTTTACTCCTTTTACTCGTTTTACTCGTTTTACTCGTTTTACTCGTTTTACTCGTTTTACTCGTTTTACTCGTTTTACTCGTTTTACTCGTTTTACTCGTTTTACTCGTTTTACTCGTTTTACTCGTTTCACTCGTTTTACTCGTTTCACTCGTTTTACTCGTTTTACTCGTTTTACTCGTTTTACTCGTTTTACACGTTTTACTCGTTTTACTCGTTTTACTCGTTTTACTCGTTTTACTCGTTTTACTAGTTTTGCTCTTTTTACTCGTTTTACTCGTTTTACTCGTTTTACTCGTTTTACTCGTTTTACTCGTTTTACTCGTTTTACTCGTTTTACTCGTTTTACTCGTTTTACTCGTTTTACTCGTTTTACTCGTTTTACTCGTTTTACTCGTTTTACTCGTTTTAATCGCTTTACTCGTTTTAATCGCTTTACTCGCTTTACTCGCTTTACTCGTTTTACTCGTTTTACTCGTTTTACTCGTTTTACTCGTTTTACTCGTTTTACTCGTTTTAATCGCTTTACTCGCTTTACTCGCTTTACTCCTTTTACTCGTTTTACTCGTTTTACTCGTTTTACTCGTTTTACTCGTTTTACTCGTTTTACTCGTTTTACTCGTTTTACTCGTTTTACTCGTTTTACTCGTTTTACTCGTTTTACTCGTTTCACTCGTTTTACTCGTTTTACTCGTTTTACTCGTTTTACTCGTTTTACACGTTTTACTCGTTTTACTCGTTTTACTCGTTTTACTCGTTTTACTCGTTTTACTAGTTTTGCTCGTTTTACTCGTTTTACTCGTTTTACTCGTTTTACTCGTTTTACTCGTTTTACTCGTTTTACTCGTTTTACTCGTTTTACTCGTTTTACTCGTTTTACTCGTTTTACTCGTTTTACTCGTTTTACTCGTTTTACTCGTTTTACTCGTTTTACTCGTTTTACTCGTTTTAATCGCTTTACTCGTTTTAATCGCTTTACTCGCTTTACTCGCTTTACTCGTTTTACTCGTTTTACTCGTTTTACTCGTTTTACTCGTTTTACTCGTTTTAATCGCTTTACTCGCTTTACTCGCTTTACTCCTTTTACTCGTTTTACTCGTTTTACTCGTTTTACTCGTTTTACTCGTTTTACTCGTTTTACTCGTTTTACTCGTTTTACTCGTTTCACTCGTTTTACTCGTTTTACTCGTTTTACTCGTTTCACTGGTTTTACTCGTTTTACTCGTTTTACTCGTTTTACTCGTTTTACTCGTTTCACTCGTTTCACTCGTTTCACTCGTTTCACTCGTTTCACTCGTTTCACTCGTTTCACTCGTTTTACTCGTTTTACTCGTTTTACTCGTTTTACTCGTTTTACGCGTTTTACTCGTTTTACGCGTTTTACTCGTCTTACTCGTTTTACTCGTTTTACTCGTTTTACTCGTTTTAATCGCTTTAATCGCTTTACTCGCTTTACTCGCTTTACTCCTTTTACTCGTTTTACTCGTTTTACTCGTTTTACTCGTTTTACTCGTTTTACTCGTTTTACTCGTTTTACTCGTTTTACTCGTTTTACTCGTTTTACTCGTTTCACTCGTTTTACTCGTTTTACTCGTTTTACTCGTTTCACTGGTTTTACTCGTTTTACTCGTTTTACTCGTTTTACTCGTTTTACTCGTTTTACTCGTTATACTCGTTTCACTCGTTTCACTCGTTTCACTCGTTTCACTCGTTTCACTCGTTTCACTCGTTTTACTCGTTTTACTCGTTTTACTCGTTTTAATCGTTTTACTCGTTTTACTCGTTTTACTCGTTTCACTCGTTTCACTCGTTTCACTCGTTTCACTCGTTTTACTCGTTTTACCCGTTTTACTCGATTTACTCGTTTTACTCGTTTTACTCGTTTTACTCGTTTTACTAGTTTTACTCGTTTTACTCGTTTTACTCGTTTTACTCGTTTTACTCGATTTAATCGTTTTACTCGTTTTACTCGTTTCAGTCGTTTCACTCGTTTCACTCGTTTTACTCGTTTTACTCGTTTTACTCGTTTTACTCGTTTTACTCGTTTTACTCGTTTTACTCGTTTTACTCGTTTCACTCGTTTCACTCGTTTCACTCGTTTCACTCGTTTCACTCGTTTTACTCGTTTTACTCGTTTTACTCGTTTTACTCGTTTTACGCGTTTTACTCGTTTTACGCGTTTTACTCGTCTTACTCGTTTTACTCGTTTTACTCGTTTTACTCGTTTTAATCGCTTTAATCGCTTTACTCGCTTTACTCGCTTTACTCCTTTTACTCGTTTTACTCGTTTTACTCGTTTTACTCGTTTTACTCGTTTTACTCGTTTTACTCGTTTTACTCGTTTTACTCGTTTTACTCGTTTTACTCGTTTTACTCGTTTCACTCGTTTTACTCGTTTTACTCGTTTTACTCGTTTTACTCGTTTTACTCGTTTCACTGGTTTTACTCGTTTTACTCGTTTTACTCGTTTTACTCGTTTTACTCGTTTTACTCGTTATACTCGTTTCACTCGTTTCACTCGTTTCACTCGTTTCACTCGTTTCACTCGTTTCACTCGTTTTACTCGTTTTACTCGTTTTAATCGTTTTACTCGTTTCACTCGTTTTACTCGTTTCACTCGTTTCACTCGTTTCACTCGTTTCACTCGTTTCACTCGTTTGACTCGTTTCACTCGTTTTACTCGTTTTACCCGTTTTACTCGATTTACTCGTTTTACTCGTTTTACTCGTTTTACTCGTTTTACTAGTTTTACTCGTTTTACTCGTTTTACTCGTTTCACTCGTTTTACTCGTTATACTCGTTTCACTCGTTTCACTCGTTTCACTCGTTTCACTCGTTTCACTCGTTTCACTCGTTTTACTCGTTTTACTCGTTTTACTCGTTTTAATCGTTTTACTCGTTTTACTCGTTTACTCGTTTCACTCGTTTCACTCGTTTCACTCGTTTCACTCGTTTTACTCGTTTTACCCGTTTTACTCGATTTACTCGTTTTACTCGTTTTACTCGTTTTACTCGTTTTACTAGTTTTACTCGTTTTACTCGTTTTACTCGTTTTACTCGTTTTACTCGATTTAATCGTTTTACTCGTTTTACTCGTTTCAGTCGTTTCACTCGTTTCACTCGTTTTACTCGTTTTACTCGTTTTACTCGTTTTACTCGTTTTACTCGTTTTACTCGTTTTACTCGTTTTACTCGTTTTACTCGTTTCACTCGTTTCACTCGTTTCACTCGTTTCACTCGTTTCACTCGTTTTACTCGTTTTACTCGTTTTACTCGTTTTACTCGTTTTACGCGTTTTACTCGTTTTACGCGTTTTACTCGTCTTACTCGTTTTACTCGTTTTACTCGTTTTACTCGTTTTAATCGCTTTAATCGCTTTACTCGCTTTACTCGCTTTACTCCTTTTACTCGTTTTACTCGTTTTACTCGTTTTACTCGTTTTACTCGTTTTACTCGTTTTACTCGTTTTACTCGTTTTACTCGTTTTACTCGTTTTACTCGTTTTACTCGTTTTACTCGTTTTACTCGTTTTACTCGTTTTACTCGTTTTACTCGTTTTACTCGTTTTACTCGTTTTACTCGTTTTACTCGTTTCACTCGTTTTACTCGTTATACTCGTTTCACTCGTTTCACTCGTTTCACTCGTTTCACTCGTTTCACTCGTTTCACTCGTTTTACTCGTTTTACTCGTTTTACTCGTTTTAATCGTTTTACTCGTTTTACTCGTTTTACTCGTTTCACTCGTTTCACTCGTTTCACTCGTTTCACTCGTTTTACTCGTTTTACCCGTTTTACTCGATTTACTCGTTTTACTCGTTTTACTCGTTTTACTCGTTTTACTAGTTTTACTCGTTTTACTCGTTTTACTCGTTTTACTCGTTTTACTCGATTTAATCGTTTTACTCGTTTTACTCGTTTCAGTCGTTTCACTCGTTTCACTCGTTTTACTCGTTTTACTCGTTTTACTCGTTTTACTCGTTTTACTCGTTTTACTCGTTTTACTCGTTTTACTCGTTTCACTCGTTTCACTCGTTTCACTCGTTTCACTCGTTTCACTCGTTTTACTCGTTTTACTCGTTTTACTCGTTTTACTCGTTTTACGCGTTTTACTCGTTTTACGCGTTTTACTCGTCTTACTCGTTTTACTCGTTTTACTCGTTTTACTCGTTTTAATCGCTTTAATCGCTTTACTCGCTTTACTCGCTTTACTCCTTTTACTCGTTTTACTCGTTTTACTCGTTTTACTCGTTTTACTCGTTTTACTCGTTTTACTCGTTTTACTCGTTTTACTCGTTTTACTCGTTTTACTCGTTTTACTCGTTTCACTCGTTTTACTCGTTTTACTCGTTTTACTCGTTTTACTCGTTTTACTCGTTTCACTGGTTTTACTCGTTTTACTCGTTTTACTCGTTTTACTCGTTTTACTCGTTTTACTCGTTATACTCGTTTCACTCGTTTCACTCGTTTCACTCGTTTCACTCGTTTCACTCGTTTCACTCGTTTCACTCGTTTCACTCGTTTTACTCGTTTTACTCGTTTTACTCGTTTTAATCGTTTTACTCGTTTCACTCGTTTTACTCGTTTCACTCGTTTCACTCGTTTCACTCGTTTCACTCGTTTCACTCGTTTGACTCGTTTCACTCGTTTTACTCGTTTTACCCGTTTTACTCGATTTACTCGTTTTACTCGTTTTACTCGTTTTACTCGTTTTACTAGTTTTACTCGTTTTACTCGTTTTACTCGTTTTACTCGTTTTACTCGATTTAATCGTTTTACTCGTTTTACTCGTTTCAGTCGTTTCACTCGTTTCACTCGTTTTACTCGTTT
This sequence comes from Andrena cerasifolii, assembly GCF_050908995.1. Taxonomy (NCBI): domain Eukaryota; kingdom Metazoa; phylum Arthropoda; class Insecta; order Hymenoptera; family Andrenidae; genus Andrena; species Andrena cerasifolii. Next base: position 13,439 of record NW_027486659.1, on the reverse strand, counting down.
TACTCGTTTTACTCGTTTTACTCGTTTTACTCGTTTTACTCGTTTTACTCGTTTTACTCGTTTTACTCGTTTTACTCGTTTTACTCGTTTTACTCGTTTTACTCGTTTTACTCGTTTTACTCGTTTTAATCGCTTTACTCGTTTTAATCGCTTTACTCGCTTTACTCGCTTTACTCCTTTTACTCGTTTTACTCGTTTTACTCGTTTTACTCGTTTTACTCGTTTTACTCGTTTTACTCGTTTTAATCGCTTTACTCGCTTTACTCGCTTTACTCCTTTTACTCGTTTTACTCGTTTTACTCGTTTTACTCGTTTTACTCGTTTTACTCGTTTTACTCGTTTTACTCGTTTTACTCGTTTTACCCGTTTTACTCGATTTACTCGTTTTACTCGTTTTACTCGTTTTACTAGTTTTACTCGTTTTACTCGCTTTACTCGTTTTACTCGTTTTACTCGTTTTAATCGTTTTACTCGTTTTACTCGTTTTACTCGTTTCACTCGTTTCACTCGTTTCACTCGTTTGACTCGTTTCACTCGTTTTACTCGTTTGACTCGTTTTACTCGTTTTACTCGTTTTACTCGGTTTACTCGTTTTACTCGTTTTACTCGTTTTACTCGTTTTACTCGTTTTACTCGTTTTACTCGTTTTACTCCTTTTACTCGTTTTACTCCTTTTTCTCGTTTTACTCCTTTACTCCTTTTACTCCTTTTACTCCTTTTACTCCTTTTACTCGTTTTAATCGCTTTACTCGTTTTAATCGCTTTACTCGCTTTACTCGCTTTACTCCTTTTACTCGTTTTACTCGTTTTACTCGTTTTACTCGTTTTAATCGCTTTACTCGCTTTACTCGCTTTACTCCTTTTACTCGTTTTACTCGTTTTACTCGTTTTACTCGTTTTACTCGTTTTACTCGTTTTACTCGTTTTACTCGTTTCACTCGTTTTACTCGTTTTATTCGTTTCACTGGTTTTACTCGTTTTACTCGTTTTACTCGTTTTACTCGTTTTACTCGTTTTACTCGTTTTACTCGTTTCACTCGTTTCACTCGTTTCACTCGTTTCACTCGTTTCACTCGTTTTACTCGTTTCACTCGTTTTACTCGTTTTACTCGTTTTACTCGTTTTACTCGTTTTACTCGTTTTACTCGTTTTACTCGTTTTACGCGTTTTACTCGTTTTACGCGTTTTACTCGTCTTACTCGTTTTACTCGTTTTACTCGTTTTACTCGTTTTAATCGCTTTACTCGTTTTACTCGTTTTACTCGTTTCACTCGTTTCACTCGTTTCACTCGTTTGACTCGTTTCACTCGTTTTACTCGTTTTACTCGTTTTACTCGTTTTACTCGTTTTACTCCTTTTACTCGTTTTACTCCTTTTACTCGTTTTACTCCTTTTACTCGTTTTACTCCTTTTACTCCTTTTACTCGTTTTACTCCTTCGTTTTACTCCTTTTACTCGTTTTACTCCTTTTACTCCTTTTACTCGTTTTACTCGTTTTAATCGCTTTACTCGTTTTAATCGCTTTACTCGCTTTACTCGCTATACTCCTTTTACTCGTTTTACTCATTTTACTCGTTTTAGTCGTTTTAATCGCTTTACTCGCTTTACTCGCTTTACTCCTTTTACTCGTTTTACTCGTTTTACTCGTTTTACTCGTTTTACTCGGTTTACTCGTTTTACTCGTTTTACTCGTTTTACTCGTTTTACTCGTTTCACTCGTTTTACTCGTTTCACTCGTTTTACTCGTTTTACTCGTTTTATTCGTTTCACTGGTTTTACTCGTTTTACTCGTTTTACTCGTTTTACTCGTTTTACTCGTTTTACTCGTTATACTCGTTTCACTCGTTTCACTCGTTTCACTCGTTTTACTCGTTTCACTCGTTTTACTCGTTTTACTCGTTTTACTCGTTTTACTCGTTTTACTCGTTTTACGCGTTTTACTCGTTTTACGCGTTTTACTCGTCTTACTCGTTTTACTCGTTTTACTCGTTTTACTCGTTTTAATCGCTTTACTCGTTTTACTCGTTTTACTCGTTTTACTCGTTTTACTCGTTTTACTCGTTTTACTCGTTTTACTCGTTTTACTCGTTTTACTCGTTTTACTCGTTTTACTCGTTTTACTCCTTTTACTCGTTTTACTCCTTTTACTGGTTTTACTCCTTTTACTGGTTTTACTCCTTTTACTCGTTTTACTCGTTTTACTCGTTTTACTCGTTTTACTCGTTTTACTCGTTTTACTCGTTTTACTCGTTTTACTCGTTTTACTCGTTTTACTCGTTTTACTCGTTTTACTCGTTTTACTCGTTTTACTCGTTTTACTCGTTTTACTCGTTTTACTCGTTTTACTCGTTTTACTCGTTTTACTCGTTTTACTCGTTTTACTCGTTTTACTCGTTTTACTCGTTTTACTCGTTTTACTCGTTTTACCCGTTTTACCCGTTTTACTCGATTTACTCGTTTTACTCGTTTTACTCGTTTTACTCGTTTTACTCGTTTTACTCGTTTTACTCGTTTTACCCGTTTTACTCGATTTACTCGTTTTACTCGTTTTACTCGTTTTACTAGTTTTACTCGTTGTACTCGTTTTACTCGTTTTACTCGTTTTACTCGATTTAATCGTTTTACTCGTTTCACTCGTTTCACTCGTTTCACTCGTTTCACTCGTTTCACTCGTTTCACTCGTTTTACTCGTTTTACTCGTTTTACTCGTTTTACTCGTTTTACTCGTTTTACTCGTTTCACTCGTTTTACTCGTTTCACTCGTTTTACTCGTTTCACTCGTTTTACTCGTTTTACTCCTTTTACTCGTTTTACTCCTTTTACTCGTTTTACTCGTTTTACTCGTTTTACTCGTTTTACTCGTTTTACTCGTTTTTCTCGTTTTACTCGTTTTACTCGTTTTACTCGTTTTACTCGTTTTACTCGTTTTACTCGTTTTACTCGTTTACTCGTTTTACTCGTTTTACTCGTTTTACTCGTTTTACTCGTTTTACTCGTTTTACTCGTTTTACTCGTTTTACTCGTTTTACTCGTTTTACACGTTTTACTCGTTTTACTCGTTTTACTCGTTTTACTCGTTTTACTCGTTTTACTTTTACTCGTTTTACTCGTTTTACTCGTTTTACTCGTTTTACTCGTTTTACTCGTTTTACTCGTTTTACTCGTTTTACTCCTTTTACTCGTTTTACTCCTTTTACTGGTTTTACTCCTTTTACTGGTTTTACTCCTTTTACTCGTTTTACTCGTTTTACTCGTTTTACTCGTTTTACTCGTTTTACTCGTTTTACTCGTTTTACTCGTTTTACTCGTTTTACTCGTTTTACTCGTTTTACTCGTTTTACTCGTTTTACTCGTTTTACTCGTTTTACTCGTTTTACTCGTTTTACTCGTTTTACTCGTTTTACTCGTTTTACTCGTTTTACTCGTTTACTCGTTTTACTCGTTTTACTCGTTTTACTCGTTTACTCGTTTACTCGTTTTTACTCGTTTTACTCGTTTTACTCGTTTTACTCGTTTTACCCGTTTTACCCGTTTTACTCGATTTACTCGTTTTACTCGTTTTACTCGTTTTACTCGTTTTACTCGTTTTACTCGTTTTACTCGTTTTACCCGTTTTACTCGATTTACTCGATTTACTCGTTTTACTCGTTTTACTCGTTTTACTAGTTTTACTCGTTGTACTCGTTTTACTCGTTTTACTCGTTTTACTCGATTTAATCGTTTTACTCGTTTCACTCGTTTCACTCGTTTCACTCGTTTCACTCGTTTCACTCGTTTCACTCGTTTTACTCGTTTTACTCGTTTTACTCGTTTTACTCGTTTTACTCGTTTTACTCGTTTTACTCGTTTTACTCGTTTCACTCGTTTTACTCGTTTCACTCGTTTTACTCGTTTTACTCGTTTTACTCCTTTTACTCGTTTTACTCCTTTTACTCGTTTTACTCGTTTTACTCCTTTTACTCGTTTTACTCGTTTTACTCGTTTTTCTCGTTTTACTCGTTTTACTCGTTTTACTCGTTTTACTCGTTTTACTCGTTTTACTCGTTTTACTCGTTTTACTCGTTTTACTCGTTTTACTCGTTTTACTCGTTTTACTCGTTTTACTCGTTTTACTCGTTTTACTCGTTTTACTCGTTTTACTCGTTTTACTCGTTTTACACGTTTTACACGTTTTACTCGTTTTACTCGTTTTACTCGTTTTACTCGTTTTACTAGTTTTGCTCGTTTTACTCGTTTTACTCGTTTTACTCGTTTTACTCGTTTTACTCGTTTTACTCGTTTTACTCGTTTTACTCGTTTTACTCGTTTTACTCGTTTTACTCGTTTTACACGTTTTACACGTTTTACTCGTTTTACTCGTTTTACTCGTTTTACTCGTTTTACTCGTTTTACTAGTTTTGCTCGTTTTACTCGTTTTACTCGTTTTACTCGTTTTACTCGTTTTACTCGTTTTACTCGTTTTACTCGTTTTACTCGTTTTACACGTTTTACTCGTTTTACTAGTTTTACTCGTTTTACTCGTTTTACTCGTTTTACACGTTTTACTCGTTTTACTCGTTTTACTAGTTTTGCTCGTTTTTCTCGTTTTGCTCGTTTTACTCGTTTTACTCGTTTTACTCGTTTTACTCGTTTCACTCGTTTCACTCGTTTCACTCGTTTTACTCGTTTCACTCGTTTTACTCGTTTTACTCGTTTTACTCGTTTTACTCGTTTTACTCGTTTTACTCGTTTTACTCGTTTTACTCGTTTTACTCGTTTTACTCGTTTTACTCGTTTTACTCGTTTTACTCGTTTTACTCGATTTACTCGTTTTACTCGTTTTACTCGTTTTACTCGTTTTACTCGTTTTACTCGTTTTACTCGTTTTACTCGTTTTACTCGTTTTACTCGTTTTACTCGTTTTACTCGTTTTACTCGTTTTACTCGTTTTACTCGTTTTACTCGTTTTACTCGTTTTACTCGTTTTACTCGTTTTACTCGTTTTACTCGTTTTAATCGCTTTACGAGCTTTACTCGTTTTACTAATTATACTCGTTTTACTCGTTTTACTCGTTTTACTCGTTTTACTCGTTTTACTCGTTTTACTCGTTTTACTCGTTTTACTCGTTTTACTCGTTTTACTCGTTTTACTCGTTTTACTCGTTTTACTCCTTTTACTGGTTTTACTCGTTTTACTCGTTTTACTCGTTTTACTCGTTTTACTCGTTTTACTCGTTTTACTCGTTTTACTCGTTTTACTCGTTTTACTCGTTTTACTCGTTTTACTCGTTTTACTCGTTTTACTCGTTTTACTCGTTTTACTCGTTTTACTCGTTTTACTCGTTTTACTCGTTTTACTCGTTTTACTCGTTTTACTCGTTTTACTCGTTTTACTCGTTTTACTCGTTTTACTCGTTTTACTCGTTTTACTCGTTTTACTCGTTTTTCTCGTTTTACTCGTTTTACTCGTTTTACTCGTTTTACTCGTTTTACCCGTTTTACTCGTTTTACCCGTTTTACCCGTTTTACTCGATTTACTCGTTTTACTCGTTTTACTCGTTTTACTCGTTTTACTCGTTTTACTCGTTTTACTCGTTTTACTCGTTTTACTCGTTTTACTCGTTTTACTCGTTTTACCCGTTTTACTCGATTTACTCGTTTTACTCGTTTTACTCGTTTTACTAGTTTTACTCGTTGTACTCGTTTTACTCGTTTTACTCGTTTTACTCGATTTAATCGTTTTACTCGTTTTACTCGTTTCACTCGTTTTACTCGTTTTACTCGTTTTACTCGTTTTACTCGTTTTACTCGTTTTACTCGTTTTACTCGTTTTACTCGTTTTACTCGTTTTACTCGTTTTACTCGTTTTAATCGCTTTACTCGTTTTAATCGCTTTACTCGCTTTACTCGCTTTACTCCTTTTACTCGTTTTACTCGTTTTACTCGTTTTACTCGTTTTACTCGTTTTACTCGTTTTACTCGTTTTACTCGTTTTAATCGCTTTACTCGCTTTACTCGCTTTACTCGCTTTACTCCTTTTACTCGTTTTACTCGTTTTACTCGTTTTACTCGTTTTACTCGATTTACTCGTTTCACTCGTTTCACTCGTTTTACTCGTTTCACTCGTTTTACTCGTTTCACTCGTTTTACTCGTTTCACTCGTTTTACTCGTTTTACTCCTTTTACTCGTTTTACTCCTTTTACTCGTTTTACTCGTTTTACTCCTTTTACTCGTTTTACTCGTTTTACTCGTTTTTCTCGTTTTACTCGTTTTACTCGTTTTACTCGTTTTACTCGTTTTACTCGTTTTACTCGTTTTACTCGTTTTACTCGTTTTACTCGTTTTACTCGTTTCACTGGTTTTACTCGTTTTACTCGTTTTACTCGTTTTACTCCTTTTACTCGTTTTACTCGTTTTACTCGTTTTACTCGTTTTACTCGTTTTACTCGTTTTACTCGTTTTACTCGTTTTACTCGTTTTACTCGTTTTACTCGTTTTACTCGTTTTACTCGTTTTACTCGTTTTACTCGTTTTACTCGTTTTACTCGTTTTACTCGTTTTACTCGTTTTACTCGTTTTACTCGTTTTACTCGTTTCACTCGTTTCACTCGTTTCACACGTTTGACTCGTTTCACTCGTTTCACTCGTTTGACTCGTTTCACTCGTTTGACTCGTTTCACTCGTTTTACTCGTTTGACTCGTTTTACTCGTTTTACTCGTTTTACTCGTTTTACTCGTTTTACTCGTTTTACTCGTTTTACTCGTTTTACTCGTTTTACTCGTTTTTCTCGTTTTACTCGTTTTACTCGTTTTACTCGTTTCACTCGTTTTACTCGTTTCACTCGTTTTACTCGTTTCACTCGTTTTACTCGTTTCACTCGTTTTACTCGTTTCACTCGTTTTACTCGTTTCACTCGTTTTACTCGTTTTACTCCTTTTACTCGTTTTACTCCTTTTACTCGTTTTACTCCTTTTACTCGTTTTACTCCTTTTACTCCTTTTACTCGTTTTACTCGTTTTACTCGTTTTTCTCGTTTTACTCGTTTTACTCGTTTTACTCGTTTTACTCGTTTTACTCGTTTTACTCGTTTTACTCGTTTTACTCGTTTTACTCGTTTTACTCGTTTTACTCCTTTTACTCGTTTTACTCCTTTTACTCGTTTTACTCCTTTTACTCCTTTTACTCCTTTTACTGGTTTTACTCCTTTTACTGGTTTTACTCCTTTTACTCGTTTTACTCGTTTTACTCGTTTTACTCGTTTTACTCGTTTTACTCGTTTTACTCGTTTTACTCGTTTTACTCGTTTTACTCGTTTTACTCGTTTTACTCGTTTTACTCGTTTTACTCGTTTTACTCGTTTTACTCGTTTTACTCGTTTTACTCGTTTTACTCGTTTTACTCGTTTTACTCGTTTTACTCGTTTTACTCGTTTTACTCGTTTTACTCGTTTTACCCGTTTTACCCGTTTTACCCGTTTTACTCGATTTACTCGTTTTACTCGTTTTACTCGTTTTACTCGTTTTACTCGTTTTACTCGTTTTACTCGTTTTACCCGTTTTACTCGATTTACTCGTTTTACTCGTTTTACTCGTTTTACTAGTTTTACTCGTTGTACTCGTTTTACTCGTTTTACTCGTTTTACTCGATTTAATCGTTTTACTCGTTTTACTCGTTTCACTCGTTTCACTCGTTTTACTCGTTTTACTCGTTTTACTCGTTTTACTCGTTTTACTCGTTTTACTCGTTTTACTCGTTTTACTCGTTTTACTCGTTTTACTCGTTTTACTCGTTTTACTCGTTTTACTCGTTTTACTCGTTTTACTCGTTTTACTCGTTTTACTCGTTTTACTCGTTTTACTCGTTTTAATCGCTTTACTCGCTTTACTCGCTTTACTCCTTTTACTCGTTTTACTCGTTTTACTCGTTTTACTCGTTTTACTCGTTTTACTCGTTTTACTCGTTTTACTCGTTTTACTCGTTTTACTCGTTTTACTCGCTTTACTCGCTTTACTCGCTTTACTCCTTTTACTCGTTTTAATCGTTTTACCCGTTTTACTCGATTTACTCGTTTTACTCGTTTTACTCGTTTTACTAGTTTTACTCGTTGTACTCGTTTTACTCGTTTTACTCGTTTTACTCGATTTAATCGTTTTACTCGTTTCACTCGTTTCACTCGTTTCACTCGTTTCACTCGTTTCACTCGTTTCACTCGTTTTACTCGTTTTACTCGTTTTACTCGTTTTACTCGTTTTACTCGTTTTACTCGTTTTACTCGTTTTACTCGTTTCACTCGTTTTACTCGTTTCACTCGTTTTACTCGTTTTACTCCTTTTACTCGTTTTACTCCTTTTACTCGTTTTACTCGTTTTACTCCTTTTACTCGTTTTACTCGTTTTACTCGTTTTTCTCGTTTTACTCGTTTTACTCGTTTTACTCGTTTTACTCGTTTTACTCGTTTTACTCGTTTTACTCGTTTTACTCGTTTTACTCGTTTTACTCGTTTTACTCGTTTTACTCGTTTTACTCGTTTTACTCGTTTTACTCGTTTTACTCGTTTTACTCGTTTTACTCGTTTTACTCGTTTTACTCGTTTTACACGTTTTACACGTTTTACTCGTTTTACTCGTTTTACTCGTTTTACTCGTTTTACTAGTTTTGCTCGTTTTACTCGTTTTACTCGTTTTACTCGTTTTACTCGTTTTACTCGTTTTACTCCTTTTACTCGTTTTACTCCTTTTACTGGTTTTACTCCTTTTACTGGTTTTACTCCTTTTACTCGTTTTACTCGTTTTACTCGTTTTACTCGTTTTACTCGTTTTACTCGTTTTACTCGTTTTACTCGTTTTACTCGTTTTACTCGTTTTACTCGTTTTACTCGTTTTAATCGTTTTACTCGTTTTACTCGTTTTACTCGTTTTACTCGTTTTACTCGTTTTACTCGTTTTACTCGTTTTACTCGTTTTACTCGTTTTACTCGTTTTACTCGTTTTACTCGTTTTACTCGTTTTACTCGTTTTACTCGTTTTACTCGTTTTACTCGTTTTACTGGTTTTACTCGTTTTACCCGTTTTACCCGTTTTACTCGATTTACTCGTTTTACTCGTTTTACTCGTTTTACTCGTTTTACTCGTTTTACTCGTTTTACTCGTTTTACCCGTTTTACTCGATTTACTCGTTTTACTCGTTTTACTCGTTTTACTAGTTTTACTCGTTGTACTCGTTTTACTCGTTTTACTCGTTTTACTCGATTTAATCGTTTTACTCGTTTCACTCGTTTCACTCGTTTCACTCGTTTCACTCGTTTCATTCGTTTCACTCGTTTTACTCGTTTTACTCGTTTTACTCGTTTTACTCGTTTTACTCGTTTTACTCGTTTTACTCGTTTTACTCGTTTCACTCGTTTTACTCGTTTCACTCGTTTTACTCGTTTTACTCCTTTTACTCGTTTTACTCCTTTTACTCGTTTTACTCGTTTTACTCCTTTTACTCGTTTTACTCGTTTTACTCGTTTTTCTCGTTTTACTCGTTTTACTCGTTTTACTCGTTTTACTCGTTTTACTCGTTTTACTCGTTTTACTCGTTTTACTCGTTTTACTCGTTTTACTCGTTTTACTCGTTTTACTCGTTTTACTCGTTTTACTCGTTTTACTCGTTTTACTCGTTTTACTCGTTTTACACGTTTTACACGTTTTACTCGTTTTACTCGTTTTACTCGTTTTACTCGTTTTACTAGTTTTGCTCGTTTTACTCGTTTTACTCGTTTTACTCGTTTTACTCGTTTTACTCGTTTTACTCGTTTTACTCGTTTTACTCGTTTTACTCGTTTTACTCGTTTTACTCGTTTTACTCGTTTTACTCGTTTTACACGTTTTACACGTTTTACTCGTTTTACTCGTTTTACTCGTTTTACTCGTTTTACTAGTTTTGCTCGTTTTACTCGTTTTACTCGTTTTACTCGTTTTACTCGTTTTACTCGTTTTACTCGTTTTACTCGTTTTACTCGTTTTACTCGTTTTACACGTTTTACTCGTTTTACTAGTTTTACTCGTTTTACTCGTTTTACTCGTTTTACACGTTTTACTCGTTTTACTCGTTTTACTAGTTTTGCTCGTTTTTCTCGTTTTGCTCGTTTTACTCGTTTTACTCGTTTTACTCGTTTTACTCGTTTCACTCGTTTCACTCGTTTCACTCGTTTTACTCGTTTCACTCGTTTTACTCGTTTTACTCGTTTTACTCGTTTTACTCGTTTTACTCGTTTTACTCGTTTTACTCGTTTTACTCGTTTTACTCGTTTTACTCGTTTTACTCGTTTTACTCGTTTTACTCGTTTTACTCGATTTACTCGTTTTACTCGTTTTACTCGTTTTACTCGTTTTACTCGTTTTACTCGTTTTACTCGTTTTACTCGTTTTACTCGTTTTACTCGTTTTACTCGTTTTACTCGTTTTACTCGTTTTACTCGTTTTACTCGTTTTACTCGTTTTACTCGTTTTACTCGTTTTACTCGTTTTACTCGTTTTAATCGCTTTACGAGCTTTACTCGTTTTACTAATTATACTCGTTTTACTCGTTTTACTCGTTTTACTCGTTTTACTCGTTTTACTCGTTTTACTCGTTTTACTCGTTTTACTCGTTTTACTCGTTTTACTCGTTTTACTCGTTTTACTCGTTTTACTCGTTTTACTCGTTTTACTCGTTTTACTCGTTTTACTCCTTTTACTGGTTTTACTCGTTTTACTCGTTTTACTCGTTTTACTCGTTTTACTCGTTTTACTCGTTTTACTCGTTTTACTCGTTTTACTCGTTTTACTCGTTTTACTCGTTTTACTCGTTTTACTCGTTTTACTCGTTTTACTCGTTTTACTCGTTTTACTCGTTTTACTCGTTTTACTCGTTTTACTCGTTTTACTCGTTTTACTCGTTTTACTCGTTTTACTCGTTTTACTCGTTTTACTCGTTTTACTCGTTTTACTCGTTTTACTCGTTTTACTCGTTTTACTCGTTTTACTCGTTTTACTCGTTTTACTCGTTTTACTCGTTTTACTCGTTTTACTCGTTTTACTCGTTTTACTCGTTTTACTCGTTTTACTCGTTTTTCTCGTTTTACTCGTTTTACTCGTTTTACTCGTTTTACTCGTTTTACCCGTTTTACTCGTTTTACCCGTTTTACCCGTTTTACTCGATTTACTCGTTTTACTCGTTTTACTCGTTTTACTCGTTTTACTCGTTTTACTCGTTTTACTCGTTTTACTCGTTTTACTCGTTTTACCCGTTTTACTCGATTTACTCGTTTTACTCGTTTTACTCGTTTTACTAGTTTTACTCGTTGTACTCGTTTTACTCGTTTTACTCGTTTTACTCGATTTAATCGTTTTACTCGTTTTACTCGTTTCACTCGTTTTACTCGTTTTACTCGTTTTACTCGTTTTACTCGTTTTACTCGTTTTACTCGTTTTACTCGTTTTACTCGTTTTACTCGTTTTACTCGTTTTACTCGTTTTAATCGCTTTACTCGTTTTAATCGCTTTACTCGCTTTACTCGCTTTACTCCTTTTACTCGTTTTACTCGTTTTACTCGTTTTACTCGTTTTACTCGTTTTACTCGTTTTACTCGTTTTACTCGTTTTACTCGTTTTACTCGTTTTACTCGTTTTAATCGCTTTACTCGCTTTACTCGTTTTACTCGTTTTACTCGTTTTACTCGTTTTACTCGATTTACTCGTTTCACTCGTTTCACTCGTTTTACTCGTTTCACTCGTTTTACTCGTTTCACTCGTTTTACTCGTTTCACTCGTTTTACTCGTTTTACTCCTTTTACTCGTTTTACTCCTTTTACTCGTTTTACTCGTTTTACTCCTTTTACTCGTTTTACTCGTTTTACTCGTTTTTCTCGTTTTACTCGTTTTACTCGTTTTACTCGTTTTACTCGTTTTACTCGTTTTACTCGTTTTACTCGTTTTACTCGTTTTACTCGTTTTACTCGTTTTACTCGTTTTACTCGTTTTACTCGTTTCACTCGTTTTACTCGTTTTACTCCTTTTACTCGTTTTACTCGTTTTACTCGTTTTACTCGTTTTACTCGTTTTACTCGTTTTACTCGTTTTACTCGTTTTACTCGTTTTACTCGTTTTACTCGTTTTACTCGTTTTACTCGTTTCACTCGTTTCACTCGTTTCACACGTTTGACTCGTTTCACTCGTTTCACTCGTTTCACTCGTTTCACTCGTTTGACTCGTTTCACTCGTTTGACTCGTTTCACTCGTTTTACTCGTTTGACTCGTTTGACTCGTTTTACTCGTTTTACTCGTTTTACTCGTTTTACTCGTTTTACTCGTTTTACTCGTTTTTCTCGTTTTACTCGTTTCACTCGTTTTACTCGTTTCACTCGTTTTACTCGTTTCACTCGTTTTACTCGTTTCACTCGTTTTACTCGTTTCACTCGTTTTACTCGTTTCACTCGTTTTACTCGTTTCACTCGTTTTACTCGTTTCACTCGTTTTACTCGTTTTACTCCTTTTACTCGTTTTACTCCTTTTACTCGTTTTACTCCTTTTACTCGTTTTACTCCTTTTACTCCTTTTACTCGTTTTACTCGTTTTACTCGTTTTTCTCGTTTTACTCGTTTTACTCGTTTTACTCGTTTTACTCGTTTTACTCGTTTTACTCGTTTTACTCGTTTTACTCGTTTTACTCGTTTTACTCGTTTTACTCGTTTTACTCGTTTTACTCGTTTTACTCGTTTTACTCGTTTTACTCGTTTTACTCCTTTTACTCGTTTTACTCCTTTTACTCGTTTTACTCCTTTTACTCCTTTTACTCCTTTTACTCGTTTTACTCCTTTTACTGGTTTTACTCCTTTTACTGGTTTTACTCCTTTTACTCGTTTTACTCGTTTTACTCGTTTTACTCGTTTTACTCGTTTTACTCGTTTTACTCGTTTTACTCGTTTTACTCGTTTTACTCGTTTTACTCGTTTTACTCGTTTTACTCGTTTTACTCGTTTTACTCGTTTTACTCGTTTTACTCGTTTTACTCGTTTTACTCGTTTTACTCGTTTTACTCGTTTTACTCGTTTTACCCGTTTTACCCGTTTTACTCGATTTACTCGTTTTACTCGTTTTACTCGTTTTACTCGTTTTACTCGTTTTACTCGTTTTACTCGTTTTACCCGTTTTACTCGATTTACTCGTTTTACTCGTTTTACTCGTTTTACTAGTTTTACTCGTTGTACTCGTTTTACTCGTTTTACTCGTTTTACTCGATTTAATCGTTTTACTCGTTTTACTCGTTTCACTCGTTTCACTCGTTTCACTCGTTTTACTCGTTTTACTCGTTTTACTCGTTTTACTCGTTTTACTCGTTTTACTCGTTTTACTCGTTTTACTCGTTTTACTCGTTTTACTCGTTTTACTCGTTTTACTCGTTTTACTCGTTTTACTCGTTTTACTCGTTTTAATC
>NW_027486658.1:0-21032 GCF_050908995.1 Andrena cerasifolii | reverse complement strand
AACAAACGAACCAACGAACCAACGAACAAACGAACAAACGAACAAACGAACAAACGAACAAAGGAACAAAGGAACAAACGAACCAACGAACCAACGAACCAAAGAACCAACGAACCAACGAACCAACGAACCAACGAAACAACGAACCAACGAACCAACGAACCAACGAACCAACGAACCAACGAACCAACGAACCAACGAACCAACGAACAAACGAACCGACGAACCGACGAACCAACGAACCAACGAACCAACGAACCAACGAACCAACGAACCAACGAACCAACGAACCAACGAACCAACGAACCAACGAACCAACGAACCAACGAACCAACGAACCAACGAACCAACGAACCAGCGAACCAACGAACCAACGACCAAACGAACAAACGAACAAACGAACAAACGAACAAACGAACCAACGAACAAACGAACAAACGAACAAACGAAACAACGAACCAACGAACCTGCGAACCAACGAACAAACGATCCAACGAACCAACGAACCAACGAACCAACTAACAAACGAACAAACGAACAAACGAACAAACGAACAAACGAACAAACGAAGAAACGAACAAACGAACAATCGAACCAACGAACCAACGAAGCAACGAACCAACGAACCAACGAACCAACGAACCAACGAACCAACGAACCAACGAACCAACGAACCAAAGAACCAACGAACCAACGAACCAACGAACCAACGAACCGACGAACCTTCGAACCAACAAACAAACGATCCAACGATCCAACGAACCAACGAACCAACGAACCAACGAACCAACGAACCAACGAACCAACGAACCAACGAACCAACGAACAAACGAACAAACGAACAAACGAACAAAGTGACAAAGAAATAAAAGAACCAACGAAACAACGAAACAACGAAACAACGAAACAACGAAACAACGAAACAACGAAACAACGAAACAACGAAACAACGAAACAACGAAACAACGAAACAACGAAACAACGAAACAACGAAACAACGAAACAACGAAACAACGAACCAACGAACCAACGAACCAACGAACAAATGAACAAACGAACCAACGAACCTTCGAACCAACGATCCAACGAACCAACGAACCAACGAACCAACGAACCAACGAACAAACGAACCAACGAACAAACGAACAAACGAACAAAGTGACAAAGTGACAAAGAAACAAAAGAACCAACGAAACAACGAAACAACGAAACAACGAAACAACGAAACAACGAAACAACGAAACAACGAAACAACGAAACAACGAAACAACGAAACAACGAAACAACGAAACAACGAAACAACGAAACAACGAAACAACGAAACAACGAAACAACGAAACAACGAAACAACGAAACAACGAAACAACGAAACAACGAAACAACGAAACAACGAAACAACGAAACAACGAAACAACGAAACAACGAAACAACGAAACAACGAAACAACGAAACAACGAACCAACGAACAAACGAACAAACGAACAAACGAACATACGAAGAAACGAACAAACGAACAAACGAACAAACGAACAAACGAACCAACGAAACAACGAACCAACGAACCAACCAACCAACGAACCAACGAACCAACGAACCAACGAACCAACGAACCAACGAACCAACGAACCAACGAACCAACGAACCAACGAACCAACGAACCAACGAACCTTCGAACCAACGAACCAACGATCCAACGAACCAACGAACAAACGAAGAAACGAACCAACGAACAAACGAACAAACGAACAAACGAACAAACGAACCAACGAACCAACGAACCAACGAACCAACGAACCAACGAACAAACGAACAAACGAACAAACGAACAAACGAACAAACGAACAAACGAACCAACGAACCAACGAAACAACGAAACAACGAAACAACGAAACAACGAAACAACGAAACAACGAAACAACGAAACAACGAAACAACGAAACAACGAAACAACGAAACAACGAACCAACGAACCAACGAACCAAAGAACCAACGAACCAACGAACAAACGAACAAAGTGACAAAGAAATAAAAGAACCAACGAAACAACGAAACAACGAACCAACGTACCAACGAACAAACGAACAAACGAACAAACGAACAAACGAACCAACGAACCAACGAACCAACGAACAAACGAACAAACGAACAAACGAACAAACGAACCAACGAACCAACGAACAAACGAACAAACGAACAAACGAACAAAGGAACAAAGGAAAAAACGAACCAACGAACCAACGAACCAAAGAACCAACGAACCAACGAACCAACGAACCAACGAACCAACGAACCAACGAACCAACGAACCAACGAACCAACGAACCAACGAACCAACGAACCAACGAACCAACGAACCAACGAACCAACGAACCAACGAACCAACGAACCAACGAACAAACGAACCAACGAACCGACGAACCAACGGACCAACGAACCAACGAACCAACGAACCAACGAACCAACGAAACAACGAAACAACGAAACAACGAAACAACGAAACAACGAAACAACGAAACAACGAAACAACGAAACAACGAAACAACGAACCAACGAACCAACGAACCAACGAACAAATGAACAAACGAACCAACGAACCTTCGAACCAACGATCCAACGAACCAACGAAACAACGAACCAACGAACCAACGAACAAACGAACCAACGAACAAACGAACAAACGAACAAAGTGACAAAGTGACAAAGAAACAAAAGAACCAACGAAACAACGAAACAACGAAACAACGAAACAACGAAACAACGAAACAACGAAACAACGAAACAACGAAACAACGAAACAACGAAACAACGAAACAACGAAACAACGAAACAACGAAACAACGAAACAACGAAACAACGAAACAACGAAACAACGAAACAACGAAACAACGAAACAACGAAACAACGAAACAACGAAACAACGAAACAACGAAACAACGAAACAACGAACCAACGAACAAACGAACAAACGAACAAACGAACATACGAAGAAACGAACAAACGAACAAACGAACAAACGAACAAACGAACCAACGAAACAACGAACCAACGAACCAACCAACCAACGAACCAACGAACCAACGAACCAACGAACCAACGAACCAACGAACCAACGAACCAACGAACCAACGAACCAACGAACCAACGAACCAACGAACCAACGAACCTTCGAACCAACGAACCAACGATCCAACGAACCAACGAACAAACGAAGAAACGAACCAACGAACAAACGAACAAACGAACAAACGAACAAACGAACAAACGAACCAACGAACCAACGAACCAACGAACCAACGAACCAACGAACAAACGAACAAACGAACAAACGAACAAACGAACAAACGAACAAACGAACCAACGAACCAACGAAACAACGAAACAACGAAACAACGAAACAACGAAACAACGAAACAACGAAACAACGAAACAACGAAACAACGAAACAACGAAACAACGAAACAACGAAACAACGAACCAACGAACCAACGAACCAACGAACCAACGAACCAACGAACCAACGAACCAACGAACCAACGAACAAACGAACAAACGAACAAACGAACAAAGTGACAAAGAAATAAAAGAACCAACGAAACAACGAAACAACGAAACAACGAAACAACGAAACAACGAAACAACGAAACAACGAAACAACGAAACAACGAAACAACGAAACAACGAAACAACGAAACAACGAAACAACGAAACAACGAAACAACGAACCAACGAACCAACGAACCAACGAACAAATGAACAAACGAACCAACGAACCTTCGAACCAACGATCCAACGAACCAACGAACCAACGAACCAACGAACCAACGAACAAACGAACCAACGAACAAACGAACAAACGAACAAAGTGACAAAGTGACAAAGAAACAAAAGAACCAACGAAACAACGAAACAACGAAACAACGAAACAACGAAACAACGAAACAACGAAACAACGAAACAACGAAACAACGAAACAACGAAACAACGAAACAACGAAACAACGAAACAACGAAACAACGAAACAACGAAACAACGAAACAACGAAACAACGAAACAACGAAACAACGAAACAACGAAACAACGAAACAACGAAACAACGAAACAACGAAACAACGAAACAACGAAACAACGAAACAACGAAACAACGAAACAACGAAACAACGAACCAACGAACAAACGAACAAACGAACAAACGAACATACGAAGAAACGAACAAACGAACAAACGAACAAACGAACAAACGAACAAACGAACCAACGAAACAACGAACCAACGAACCAACGAACCAACGAACCAACGAACCAACGAACCAACGAACCAACGAACCAACGAACCAACGAACCAACGAACCAACGAACCAACGAACCAACGAACCAACGAACCTTCGAACCAACGAACCAACGATCCAACGAACCAACGAACAAACGAAGAAACGAACCAACGAACAAACGAACAAACGAACAAACGAACAAACGAACCAACGAACCAACGAAGAACCAACGAACCAACGAACCAACGAACAAACGAACAAACGAACAAACGAACAAACGAACAAACGAACAAACGAACCAAAGAACCAACGAAACAACGAAACAACGAAACAACGAAACAACGAAACAACGAAACAACGAAACAACGAAACAACGAAACAACGAAACAACGAAACAACGAAACAACGAAACAACGAACCAACGAACCAACGAACCAAAGAACCAACGAACCAACGAACAAACGAACAAAGTGACAAAGAAATAAAAGAACCAACGAAACAACGAAACAACGAACCAACGTACCAACGAACAAACGAACAAACGAACAAACGAACAAACGAACCAACGAACCAACGAACCAACGAACAAACGAACAAACGAACAAACGAACAAACGAACCAACGAACCAACGAACAAACGAACAAACGAACAAACGAACAAAGGAACAAAGGAAAAAACGAACCAACGAACCAACGAACCAAAGAACCAACGAACCAACGAACCAACGAACCAACGAAACAACGAACCAACGAACCAACGAACCAACGAACCAACGAACCAACGAACCAACGAACCAACGAACCAACGAACCAACGAACCAACGAACCAACGAACCAACGAACAATCGAACCAACGAACCAACGAACCAACGAACCAACGAACCAACGAACCAACGAACCTTCGAACCAACGAACACATGAACCAACGAACCAACGAACCAACGAACCAACGAACCAACGAACCAACGAACCAACGAACCAACGAACCAACGAACCAACGAACCAACGAACCAACGAACCAACGAACCAACGAACCAACGAACCAACGAACCAACGAACCAACGAACCAACGAACCAACGAACCTTCGAACCAACGAACCAACGATCCAACGAACCAACGAACAAACGAAGAAACGAACCAACGAACAAACGAACAAACGAACAAACGAACAAACGAACAAACGAACAAACGAACAAACGAACAAACGAACCAACGGACCAACGAACCAACGAACCAACGAAGCAACGAACAAATGAACAAACGAACCAACGAACCTTCGAACCAACGATCCAACGAACCAACGAACCAACGAACCAACGATCCAACGAACAAACGAACAAACGAACAAACGAAGAAACGAACCAACGAACAAACGAACAAACGAACAAACGAACAAACGAACAAACGAACAAACGAACAAACGAACAAACGAACAAACGAACCAACGGACCAACGAACCAACGAACCAACGAAGCAACGAACCAACGAACCAACGAACCAACGAACCAACGAACCAACGAACCAAAGAACCAACGAACCAACGAACCATCGAACCAACGAACCAACGAACCTTCGAACCAACAAACAAACGATCCAACGATCCAACGAACCAACGAACCAACGAACCAACGAACCAACGAACCAACGAACCAACGAACCAACGAACCAACGAACAAACGAACAAACGAACAAACGAACAAAGTGACAAAGAAATAAAAGAACCAACGAAACAACGAAACAACGAAACAACGAAACAACGAAACAACGAAACAACGAAACAACGAAACAACGAAACAACGAAACAACGAAACAACGAAACAACGAAACAACGAAACAACGAAACAACGAAACAACGAAACAACGAAACAACGAAACAACGAAACAACGAAACAACGAAACAACGAAACAACGAAACAACGAAACAACGAAACAACGAAACAACGAAACAACGAAACAACGAAACAACGAAACAACGAAACAACGAAACAACGAAACAACGAAACAACGAAACAACGAAACAACGAAACAACGAAACAACGAAACAACGAAACAACGAAACAACGAAACAACGAAACAACGAAACAACGAAACAACGAAACAACGAAACAACGAAACAACGAAACAACGAAACAACGAAACAACGAACAAACGAACAAACGAACAAACGAACAAACGAACAAACGAACAAACGAACAAACGAACCAACGGACCAACGAACCAACGAACCAACGAAGCAACGAACAAATGAACAAACGAACCAACGAACCTTCGAACCAACGATCCAACGAACCAACGAACCAACGAACCAACGATCCAACGAACAAACGAACAAACGAACAAACGAAGAAACGAACCAACGAACAAACGAACAAACGAACAAACGAACAAACGAACAAACGAACAAACGAACAAACGAACAAACGAACAAACGAACCAACGGACCAACGAACCAACGAACCAACGAAGCAACGAACCAACGAACCAACGAACCAACGAACCAACGAACCAACGAACCAAAGAACCAACGAACCAACGAACCATCGAACCAACGAACCAACGAACCTTCGAACCAACAAACAAACGATCCAACGATCCAACGAACCAACGAACCAACGAACCAACGAACCAACGAACCAACGAACCAACGAACCAACGAACCAACGAACAAACGAACAAACGAACACACGAACAAAGTGACAAAGAAATAAAAGAACCAACGAAACAACGAAACAACGAAACAACGAAACAACGAAACAACGAAACAACGAAACAACGAAACAACGAAACAACGAAACAACGAAACAACGAAACAACGAAACAACGAAACAACGAAACAACGAAACAACGAAACAACGAAACAACGAAACAACGAAACAACGAAACAACGAAACAACGAAACAACGAAACAACGAAACAACGAAACAACGAAACAACGAAACAACGAAACAACGAAACAACGAAACAACGAAACAACGAAACAACGAAACAACGAAACAACGAAACAACGAAACAACGAAACAACGAAACAACGAAACAACGAAACAACGAAACAACGAAACAACGAAACAACGAAACAACGAAACAACGAAACAACGAAACAACGAAACAACGAAACAACGAAACAACGAAACAACGAAACAACGAAACAACGAAACAACGAAACAACGAAACAACGAAACAACGAAACAACGAAACAACGAAACAACGAAACAACGAAACAACGAACCAACGAACCAACGAACCAACGAACCAACGAACCAACGAACCTTCGAACCAACGAACAAACGATCCAACGAACCAACGAACCAACGAACCAACGAACCAACGAACCAACGAACCAACGAACCAGCGAACCAACGAACCAACGAACCAACGAACACATGAACCAACGAACCAACGAACCAACGAACCAACGAACCAACGAACCAACGAACCAACGAACCAACGAACCAACGAACCAACGAACCAACGAACCAACGAACCAACGAACCAACGAACCAACGAACCTTCGAACCAACGAACCAACGATCCAACGAACCAACGAACAAACGAACAAACGAAGAAACGAACCAACGAACAAACGAACAAACGAACAAACGAACAAACGAACAAACGAACCAACGGACCAACGAACCAACGAACCAACGAAGCAACGAACCAACGAACCAACGAACCAACGAACCAACGAACCAACGAACCAACGAACCAACGAACCAAAGAACCAACGAACCAACGAACCAACGAACCAACGAACCGACGAACCTTCGAACCAACAAACAAACGATCCAACGATCCAACGAACCAACGAACCAACGAACCAACGAACCAACGAACCAACGAACCAACGAACCAACGAACCAACGAACAAACGAACAAACGAACAAACGAACAAAGTGACAAAGAAATAAAAGAACCAACGAAACAACGAAACAACGAAACAACGAAACAACGAAACAACGAAACAACGAAACAACGAAACAACGAAACAACGAAACAACGAAACAACGAAACAACGAAACAACGAAACAACGAAACAACGAACCAACGAACCAACGAACCAACGAACAAATGAACAAACGAACCAACGAACCTTCGAACCAACGATCCAACGAACCAACGAACCAACGAACCAACGAACCAACGAACAAACGAACCAACGAACAAACGAACAAACGAACAAAGTGACAAAGTGACAAAGAAACAAAAGAACCAACGAAACAACGAAACAACGAAACAACGAAACAACGAAACAACGAAACAACGAAACAACGAAACAACGAAACAACGAAACAACGAAACAACGAAACAACGAAACAACGAAACAACGAAACAACGAAACAACGAAACAACGAAACAACGAAACAACGAAACAACGAAACAACGAAACAACGAAACAACGAAACAACGAAACAACGAAACAACGAAACAACGAAACAACGAAACAACGAAACAACGAAACAACGAAACAACGAACCAACGAACAAACGAACAAACGAACAAACGAACATACGAAGAAACGAACAAACGAACAAACGAACAAACGAACAAACGAACCAACGAAACAACGAACCAACGAACCAACCAACCAACGAACCAACGAACCAACGAACCAACGAACCAACGAACCAACGAACCAACGAACCAACGAACCAACGAACCAACGAACCAACGAACCAACGAACCAACGAACCTTCGAACCAACGAACCAACGATCCAACGAACCAACGAACAAACGAAGAAACGAACCAACGAACAAACGAACAAACGAACAAACGAACAAACGAACCAACGAACCAACGAACCAACGAACCAACGAACCAACGAACAAACGAACAAACGAACAAACGAACAAACGAACAAACGAACAAACGAACCAACGAACCAACGAAACAACGAAACAACGAAACAACGAAACAACGAAACAACGAAACAACGAAACAACGAAACAACGAAACAACGAAACAACGAAACAACGAAACAACGAACCAACGAACCAACGAACCAAAGAACCAACGAACCAACGAACAAACGAACAAAGTGACAAAGAAATAAAAGAACCAACGAAACAACGAAACAACGAACCAACGTACCAACGAACAAACGAACAAACGAACAAACGAACAAACGAACCAACGAACCAACGAACCAACGAACAAACGAACAAACGAACAAACGAACAAACGAACCAACGAACCAACGAACAAACGAACAAACGAACAAACGAACAAAGGAACAAAGGAAAAAACGAACCAACGAACCAACGAACCAAAGAACCAACGAACCAACGAACCAACGAACCAACGAACCAACGAACCAACGAACCAACGAACCAACGAACCAACGAACCAACGAACCAACGAACCAACGAACCAACGAACCAACGAACCAACGAACCAACGAACCAACGAACAAACGAACCAACGAACCGACGAACCAACGGACCAACGAACCAACGAACCAACGAACCAACGAACCAACGAACCAACGAACCAACGAACCAACGAACCAACGAACCAACGAACCAACGAACCAACGAACCAACGAACCAACGAACCAACGAACCAACGAACCAACGAACCAACGAACAAACGAACAAAGTGACAAAGAAAGAAAAGAACCAACGAAACAACGAAACAACGAAACAACGAAACAACGAACCAACGAAACAACGAAACAACGAAACAACGAAACAACGAAACAACGAAACAACGAAACAACGAAACAACGAAACAACGAAACAACGAAACAACGAAACAACGAAACAACGAAACAACGAAACAACGAAACAACGAAACAACGAAACAACGAAACAACGAAACAACGAAACAACGAAACAACGAAACAACGAAACAACGAAACAACGAAACAACGAAACAACGAACAAACGAACCAACGAACCAACGAACAAACGAACAAACGAACAAACGAACCAACGAACCAACGAACCAACGAACCAACGAACCAACGAACCAACGAACCAACGAACCAACGAACCAACGAACCAACGAACAAACGAACAAACGAACAAACGAACAAACGAACAAACGAACAAACGAACCAACGAACCAACGAACAAACGAACAAACGAACAAACGAAACAACGAAACAACGAAACAACGAAACAACGAAACAACGAAACAACGAAACAACGAAACAACGAAACAACGAAACAACGAAACAACGAAACAACGAAACAACGAAACAACGAAACAACGAAACAACGAAACAACGAAACAACGAAACAACGAAACAACGAAACAACGAAACAACGAAACAACGAAACAACGAACAAACGAACCAACGAACCAACGAACAAACGAACAAACGAACAAACGAACAAACGAACCAACGAACCAACGAACCAACGAACCAACGAACCAACGAACCAACGAACCAACGAACCAACGAACCAACGAACCAACGAACCAACGAACCAACGAACCAACGAACCAACGAACCAACGAACCAACGAACCAACGAACAAACGAACAAAGTGACAAAGAAAGAAAAGAACCAACGAAACAACGAAACAACGAAACAACGAAACAACGAACCAACGAAACAACGAAACAACGAAACAACGAAACAACGAAACAACGAAACAACGAAACAACGAAACAACGAAACAACGAAACAACGAAACAACGAAACAACGAAACAACGAAACAACGAAACAACGAAACAACGAAACAACGAAACAACGAAACAACGAAACAACGAAACAACGAAACAACGAAACAACGAAACAACGAAACAACGAAACAACGAAACAACGAACAAACGAACCAACGAACCAACGAACAAACGAACAAACGAACAAACGAACCAACGAACCAACGAACCAACGAACCAACGAACCAACGAACCAACGAACCAACGAACCAACGAACCAACGAACAAACGAACAAACGAACAAACGAACAAACGAACAAACGAACAAACGAACCAACGAACCAACGAACAAACGAACAAACGAACAAACGAAACAACGAAACAACGAAACAACGAAACAACGAAACAACGAAACAACGAAACAACGAAACAACGAAACAACGAAACAACGAAACAACGAAACAACGAAACAACGAAACAACGAAACAACGAAACAACGAAACAACGAAACAACGAAACAACGAAACAACGAAACAACGAAACAACGAAACAACGAAACAACGAACAAACGAACCAACGAACCAACGAACAAACGAACAAACGAACAAACGAACAAACGAACCAACGAACCAACGAACCAACGAACCAACGAACCAACGAACCAACGAACCAACGAACCAACGAACAAACGAACAAACGAACAAACGAACAAACGAACAAACGAACAAACGAACCAACGAACCAACGAACAAACGAACAAACGAACAAACGAACAAAGTGACAAAGAAAGAAAAGAACCAACGAAACAACGAAACAACGAAACAACGAAACAACGAAACAACGAAACAACGAAACAACGAAACAACGAAACAACGAAACAACGAAACAACGAAACAACGAAACAACGAAACAACGAAACAACGAAACAACGAAACAACGAAACAACGAAACAACGAAACAACGAAACAACGAAACAACGAAACAACGAAACAACGAAACAACGAACCAACGAACCAACGAACCAACGAACCAACGAACCAACGAACCAACGAACCAACGAACCAACGAACCAACGAACCAACGAACCAACGAACCAACGAACCAACGAACCAACGAACCAACGAACCAACGAACCAACGAACCAACGAACCTTCGAACCTTCGAACCAACGAACAAACGATCCAACGAACCAACGAACCAACGAACCAACGAACCAACGAACCAACGAACCAACGAACCAACGAACAAACGAACAAACGAACAAAGTGACAAAGAAATAAAAGAACCAACGAAACAACGAAACAACGAAACAACGAAACAAGGAAACAACGAAACAACGAAACAACGAAACAACGAAACAACGAACCAACGAACCAAAGAACCAACGAACCAACGAACAAACGAACAAAGTGACAAAGAAATAAAAGAACCAACGAAACAACGAAACAACGAACCAACGTACCAACGAACAAACGAACAAACGAACAAACGAACAAACGAACCAACGAACCAACGAACCAACGAACAAACGAACAAACGAACAAACGAACAAACGAACCAACGAACCAACGAACAAACGAACAAACGAACAAACGAACAAACGAACAAAGGAACAAAGGAACAAACGAACCAACGAACCAACGAACCAAAGAACCAACGAACCAACGAACCAACGAACCAACGAAACAACGAACCAACGAACCAACGAACCAACGAACCAACGAACCAACGAACCAACGAACCAACGAACCAACGAACCAACGAACAAACGAACCGACGAACCGACGAACCAACGAACCAACGAACCAACGAACCAACGAACCAACGAACCAACGAACCAACGAACCAACGAACCAACGAACCAACGAACCAACGAACCAACGAACCAACGAACCAACGAACCAACGAACCAGCGAACCAACGAACCAACGACCAAACGAACAAACGAACAAACGAACAAACGAACAAACGAACCAACGAACAAACGAACAAACGAACAAACGAAACAACGAACCAACGAACCTGCGAACCAACGAACAAACGATCCAACGAACCAACGAACCAACGAACCAACTAACAAACGAACAAACGAACAAACGAACAAACGAACAAACGAACAAACGAAGAAACGAACAAACGAACAATCGAACCAACGAACCAACGAACCAACGAACCAACGAACCAACGAACCAACGAACCAACGAACCAACGAACCAACGAACCAACGAACCAACGAACCAACGAACCAACGAACCAACGAACCAACGAACCAACGAACCAACGAACCAACGAACCAACGAACCAACGAACCAACGAACAAACGAACAAACGAACCAACGAACAAACGAACAAACGAACAAACGAAACAACGAACCAACGAACCTGCGAACCAACGAACAAACGATCCAACGAACCAACGAACCAACGAACCAACTAACAAACGAACAAACGAACAAACGAACAAACGAACAAACGAACAAACGAAGAAACGAACAAACGAACAATCGAACCAACGAACCAACGAACCAACGAACCAACGAACCAACGAACCAACGAACCAACGAACCAACGAACCAACGAACCAACGAACCAACGAACCAACGAACCAACGAACCAACGAACCAACGAACCAACGAACCAACGAACCAACGAACCAACGAACCAACGAACCAACGAACCAACGAACAAACGAACAAACGATCCAACGGACCTACGAACCAACGAACCAACGAACCAACGAACCAACGAACCAACGAACCAACGAACCAACGAACCAACGAACCAACGAACCAACGAACCAACGAACCAACGAACCAACGAACCAACGAACCAACGAACCAACGAACCAACGAACAAACGATCCAACGGACCTACGAACCAACGAACCAACGAACCAACGAACCAACGAACCAACGAACCAACGAACCAACGAACAACCGAACAAACGAACAAAGTGACAAAGAAAGAAAAGAACCAACGAAACAACGAAACAACGAAACAACGAAACAACGAACCAACGAAACAACGAAACAACGAAACAACGAAACAACGAAACAACGAAACAACGAAACAACGAAACAACGAAACAACGAAACAACGAAACAACGAAACAACGAAACAACGAAACAACGAAACAACGAAACAACGAAACAACGAAACATCGAAACAACGAAACAACGAAACAACGAAACAACGAAACAACGAAACAACGAAACAACGAAACAACGAAACAACGAAACAACGAAACAACGAACCAACGAACCAACGAAAAAACGAACAAACGAACAAACGAACAAACGAACAAACGAACAAACGAACAAACGAACAAACGAACCAACGAACCAACGAACCAACGAACCAACGAACCAACGAACCAACGAACCAACGAACCAACGAACAAACGAACAAACGAACAAACGAACAAACGAACAAACGAACAAACGAACAAACGAACCAACGAACCAACGAACAAACGAACAAACGAACAAACGAACAAAGTGACAAAGAAAGAAAAGAACCAACGAAACAACGAAACAACGAAACAACGAAACAACGAAACAACGAAACAACGAAACAACGAAACAACGAAACAACGAAACAACGAAACAACGAAACACGAAACAACGAAACAACGAAACAACGAAACAACGAAACAACGAAACAACGAAACAACGAAACAACGAAACAACGAAACAACGAAACAACGAAACAACGAAACAACGAAACAACGAAACAACGAAACAACGAAACAACGAAACAACGAAACAACGAAACAACGAAACAACGAAACAACGAAACAACGAAACAACGAAACAACGAAACAACGAAACAACGAAACAACGAAACAACGAAACAACGAAACAACGAAACAACGAAACAACGAAACAACGAAACAACGAAACAACGAAACAACGAAACAACGAAACAACGAAACAACGAAACAACGAAACAACGAAACAACGAAACAACGAAACAACGAAACAACGAAACAACGAAACAACGAACCAACGAACCAACGAACCAACGAACCAACGAACCAACGAACCAACGAACCAACGAACCAACGAACCAACGAACCAACGAACCAACGAACCAACGAACCAACGAACAAACGAACAAACGAACAAACGAACCAACGAACCAACGAACCAACGAACCAACGAACCAACGAACCAATGAACCAACGAACCAACGAACCTTCGAACCAACGAACAAACGATCCAACGAACCAACGAACCAACGAACCAACGAACCAACGAACCAACGAACCAACGAACCAACGAACCAACGAACCAACGAACAAACGAACAAACGAACAAAGTGACAAAGAAAGAAAAGAACCAACGAAACAACGAAACAACGAAACAACGAAACAACGAAACAACGAAACAACGAAACAACGAAACAACGAAACAACGAAACAACGAAACAACGAAACAACGAAACAACGAAACAACGAAACAACGAAACAACGAAACAACGAAACAACGAAACAACGAAACAACGAAACAACGAAACAACGAAACAACGAAACAACGAAACAACGAAACAACGAAACAACGAAACAACGAAACAACGAAACAACGAAACAACGAACCAACGAACCAACGAACCAACGAACCAACGAACCAACGAACCAACGAACCAACGAACCAACGAACCAACGAACCAACGAACCAACGAACCAACGAACCAACGAACCAACGAACCAACGAACCAACGAACCAACGAACCAACGAACCAACGAACAAACGAACCAACGAACCAACGAACCAACGAACCAACGAACCAACGAACCAACGAAACAACGAACCAACGAACCAACGAACCAACGAACCAACGAACCAACGAACCAACGAACCAACGAACCAACGAACCAACGAACCAACGAACCAACGAACCAACGAACCAACGAACCAACGAACCAACGAACCAACGAACCAACGAACCAACGAACCAACGAACCAACGAACCAACGAACCAACGAACCAACGAACCAACGAACCAACGAACCAACGAACCAACGAACCAACGAACCAACACGAACCAACGAACCAACGAACCAACGAACCAACGAACCAACGAACCTACGAACCAACGAACCAACGAACCAACGAACCAACGAACCAACGAACCAACGAACCAACGAACCAACGAACCAACGAACCAACGAACCAACGAACCAACGAACCAACGAACCAACGAACCAACGAACCAACGAACCAACGAACCAACGAACCAACGAACCAACGAACCAAGGAACCAACGAACCAACGAACCAACGAACCAACGAACCAACGAACCAACGAACCAACGAACCAACTAACAAACGAAGAAACGAAGAAACGAACAAACGAACAAACGAACAAACGAACAAACGAACAAACGAACAAACGAACAAACGAACAAACGAACAAACGAAACAACGAAACAACGAAACAACGAAACAACGAAACAACGAAACAACGAAACAACGAAACAACGAAACAACGAAACAACGAAACAACGAAACAACGAAACAACGAAACAACGAAACAACGAAACAACGAAACAACGAAACAACGAAACAACGAAACAACGAAACAACGAAACAACGAAACAACGAAACAACGAAACAACGAACCAACGAACCAACGAACCAACGAACCAACGAACCAACGAACCAACGAACCAACGAACCAACGAACCAACGAACCAACGAACCAACGAACCAACGAACCAACGAACCAACGAACCAACGAACCAACGAACCAACGAACCAACGAACCAACGAACCAACGAACCAACGAACCAACGAACCAACGAACCAACGACCAAACGAACAAACGAACAAACGAACAAACGAACCAACGAACAAACGAACAAACGAACAAACGAAACAACGAACCAACGAACCTTCGAACCAACGTACAAACGATCCAACGAACCAACGAACCAACGAACCAACTAACAAACGAACAAACGAACAAACGAACAAACGAACAAACGAACAAACGAACAAACGAACAAACGAACAAACGAACAAACGAACAAACGAACAAACGAACCAACGAACCAACGAACCAACGAACCAACGAACCAACGAACCAACGAACAAACGAACAAACGAACAAAGTGACAAAGAAAGAAAAGAACCAACGAAACAACGAAACAACGAAACAACGAAACAACGAAACAACGAAACAACGAAACAACGAAACAACGAAACAACGAAACAACGAAACAACGAAACAACGAAACAACGAAACAACGAAACAACGAAACAACGAAACAACGAAACAACGAAACAACGAACCAACGAACCAACGAACCAACGAACCAACGAACCAACGAACCAACGAACCAACGAACCAACGAACCAACGAACCAACGAACCAACGAACCAACGAACCAACGAACCAACGAACCAACGAACAAACGAACCAACGAACCAACGAACCAACGAACCAACGAACCAACGAACCAACGAACCAACGAACCAACGAACCAACGAACCAACGAACCAACGAACCAACGAACCAACGAACCAACGAACCAACGAACCAACGAACCAACGATCAAACGAACCAACGAACCAACGAACCAACGAACCAACGAACCAACGAACCAACGAACCTTCGAACCAACGAACAAACGATCCAACGATCCAACGAACCAACGAACCAACGAACCAACGAACCAACGAACCAACGAACAAACGAACAAACGAACAAACGAACAAAGTGACAAAGAAATAAAAGAACCAACGAAACAACGAAACAACGAAACAACGAAACAACGAAACAACGAAACAACGAAACAACGAAACAACGAAACAACGAAACAACGAAACAACGAAACAACGAAACAACGAAACAACGAAACAACGAAACAACGAAACAACGAAACAACGAAACAACGAAACAACGAAACAACGAAACAACGAAACAACGAACAAACGAACCAACGAACCAACGAACCAACGAACCAACGAACAAACGAACAAACGAACAAACGAACCAACGAACAAACGAACAAACGAACAAACGAACAAACGAACCAACGAACCAACGAATAAACGAACAAACGAACAAACGAACAAAGGAACAAAGGAACAAACGAACCAACGAACCAACGAACCAAAGAACCAACGAACCAACGAACCAACGAACCAACGAACCAACGAACCAACGAACCAACGAACCAACGAACCAACGAACCAACGAACCAACGAACCAACGAACCAACGAACCAACGAACCAACGAACCAACGAACAAACGAACAAACGAACAAACGAACAAACGAACCAACGAACCAACGAACCAACGAACAAACGAACAAACGAACAAACGAACCAACGAACAAACGAACAAACGAACAAACGAACAAACGAACCAACGAACCAACGAATAAACGAACAAACGAACAAACGAACAAAGGAACAAAGGAACAAATGAACCAACGAACCAACGAACCAAAGAACCAACGAAACAACGAAACAACGAAACAACGAAACAACGAACCAACGAAACAACGAAACAACGAAACAACGAAACAACGAAACAACGAAACAACGAAACAACGAAACAACGAAACAACGAAACAACGAAACAACGAAACAACGAAACAACGAAACAACGAAACAACGAAACAACGAAACAACGAAACAACGAAACAACGAAACAACGAAACAACGAAACAACGAACAAACGAACCAACGAACCAACGAACAAACGAACAAACGAACAAACGAACAAACGAACCAACGAACCAACGAACCAACGAACCAACGAACCAACGAACCAACGAACCAACGAACCAACGAACAAACGAACAAACGAACAAACGAACAAACGAACAAACGAACAAACGAACCAACGAACCAACGAACAAACGAACAAACGAACAAACGAAACAACGAAACAACGAAACAACGAAACAACGAAACAACGAAACAACGAAACAACGAAACAACGAAACAACGAAACAACGAAACAACGAAACAACGAAACAACGAAACAACGAAACAACGAAACAACGAAACAACGAAACAACGAAACAACGAAACAACGAAACAACGAAACAACGAAACAACGAAACAACGAAACAACGAAACAACGAAACAACGAAACAACGAAACAACGAAACAACGAACAAACGAACCAACGAACCAACGAACAAACGAACAAACGAACAAACGAACAAACGAACAAACGAACAAACGAACCAACGAACCAACGAACCAACGAACCAACGAACCAACGAACCAACGAACCAACGAACCAACGAACCAACGAACAAACGAACAAACGAACAAACGAACAAACGAACAAACGAACAAACGAACCAACGAACCAACGAACAAACGAACAAAGTGACAAAGAAAGAAAAGAACCAACGAAACAACGAAACAACGAAACAACGAAACAACGAAACAACGAAACAACGAAACAACGAAACAACGAAACAACGAAACAACGAAACAACGAAACAACGAAACAACGAAACAACGAAACAACGAAACAACGAAACAACGAAACAACGAAACAACGAAACAACGAAACAACGAAACAACGAAACAACGAAACAACGAAACAACGAAACAACGAAACAACGAAACAACGAAACAACGAAACAACGAAACAACGAAACAACGAAACAACGAAACAACGAAACAACGAAACAACGAAACAACGAAACAACGAAACAACGAAACAACGAAACAACGAAACAACGAAACAACGAAACAACGAAACAACGAAACAACGAAACAACGAAACAACGAAACAACGAAACAACGAAACAACGAACCAACGAACCAAAGAACCAACGAACCAACGAACAAACGAACAAAGTGACAAAGAAATAAAAGAACCAACGAAACAACGAAACAACGAACCAACGTACCAACGAACAAACGAACAAACGAACAAACGAACAAACGAACAAACGAACCAACGAACCAACGAACCAACGAACAAACGAACAAACGAACAAACGAACAAACGAACCAACGAACCAACGAACAAACGAACAAACGAACAAACGAACAAAGGAACAAAGGAACAAACGAACCAACGAACCAACGAACCAAAGAACCAACGAACCAACGAACCAACGAACCAACGAACCAACGAAACAACGAACCAACGAACCAACGAACCAACGAACCAACGAACCAACGAACCAACGAACCAACGAACCAACGAACCAACGAACCAACGAACCTTCGAACCAACGAACAAACGATCCAACGAACCAACGAACCAACGAACCAACGAACCAACTAACAAACGAACAAACGAACAAACGAACAAACGAACAAACGAACAAACGAAGAAACGAACAAACGAACAAACGAACAAACGAACAAACGAACCAACGAACCAACGAACCAACGAACCAACGAACCAACGAACCAACGAACCAACGAACCAACGAACCAACGAACCAACGAACCAACGAACCAACGAACCAACGAACCAACGAACCAACGAACCAACGAACCAACGAACCAACGAACCAACGAACCAACGAACCAACGAACCAACGAACCAACGAACCAACGAACCAACGAACCAACGAACCAACGAACCAACGAACCAACGAACCAACGAACCAACGAACAAACGATCCAACGGACCTACGAACCAACGAACCAACGAACCAACGAACCAACGAACCAACGAACCAACGAACAAACGAACAAACGAACAAAGTGACAAAGAAAGAAAAGAACCAACGAAACAACGAAACAACGAACCAACGAACCAACGAACCAACGAACCAACGAACAAACGAACAAACGAACCAACGAACCAACGAACCAACGAACCAACGAACCAACGAACCAACGAACCAACGAACCAACGAACCAACGAACCAACGAACCAACGAACCAACGAACCAACGAACCAACGAACCAACGAACCAACGAACCAACGAACCAACGAACCAACGAACCAACGAAACAACGAACCAACGAACCAACGAACCAACGAACCAGCGAACCAACGAACCAACGAACCAACGAACCAACGAACAAACGAACCAACGAACCAACGAACCAACGAACCAACGAACCAACGAACAAACGAACAAACGAAACAACGAACCAACGAACCAACGAACCAACGAACCAACGAACCAACGAACCAACGAACCAACGAACC
>NW_027486657.1:0-21034 GCF_050908995.1 Andrena cerasifolii | reverse complement strand
GCTGGTTCGTTGGTTCGTTGGTTCGTTGGTTCGTTGGTTCGTTGGTTCGTTGGTTCGTTGGTTCGTTGGTTCGTTGGTTCGTTTGTTTCTTTGTTTCTTTCTTTCTTTGTTCGTTTGTTCGTTTGTTCGTTTGTTCGTTTGATCGTTGGTTCGTTGGTTCGTTGGTTCGTTGGTTCGTTGGTTCGTTGGTTCGTTGGTTCGTTGGTTTGTTGGTTCGTTGGTTCGTTGGTTCGTTGGTTCGTTGGTTCGTTGGTTCGTTGGTTCGTTGGTTCGTTGGTTCGTTGGTTCGTTGGTTCGTTGGTTCGTTGGTTCGTTGGTTCGTTGGTTCGTTGGTTCGTTGGTTCGTTGGTTCGTTGGTTCGTTGGTTCGTTGGTTCGTTGGTTCGTTGGTTCGTTGGTTCGTTGGTTCGTTGGTTCGTTGGTTCGTTGGTTCGTTGGTCCTTTGATTCGTTGGTTCGTTGGTTCGTTGGTTCGTTGGTTCGTTGGTTCGTTGGTTCGTTGGTTCGTTGGTTCGTTGGTTCGTTGGTTCGTTGGTTCGTTGGTTCGTTGGTTCGTTGGTTCGTTGGTTCCTTGGTTCGTTGGTTCGTTGGTTCGTTGGTTCGTTGGTTCGTTGGTTCGTTGGTTCTTTGGTTCGTTGGTTCGTTGGTTCGTTGGTTCGTTGGTTCGTTGGTTCGTTGGTTCGTTGGTTCGTTGGTTCGTTGGTTCGTTGGTACGTTGGTTCGTTGGTTCGTTGGTTCGTTGGTTCGTTGGTTCGTTGGTTCGTTGGTTCGTTTGTTTCTTTGTTTGTTTCTTTCTTTGTTCGTTTGTTCGTTTCTTCGTTGGTTCGTTTGTTCGTTTGTTCGCTGGTTCGTTGGTTCGTTGGTTCGTTGGTTCGTTGGTTCGTTGGTTCGTTGGTTCGTTGGTTCGTTGGTTCGTTGGTTCGTTGGTTCGTTGGTTCGTTGTTTCGTTGGTTCGTTGGTTCGTTGGTTCGTTGGTTCGTTGGTTCGTTGGTTCGTTGGTTCGTTGGTTCGTTGGTTCGTTGGTTCGCTGGTTCGTTGGTTCGTTGGTTCGTTTGTTCTTTGGTTCGTTGGTTCGTTGGTTCGTTGGTTCGTTGATTCGTTGGTTCGTTGGTTCGTTGGTTCCTTGGTTCGTTGGTTCGTTGGTTCGTTTGTTCGTTTGTTCGTTTGTTCGTTTGTTCGTTTGTTCGTTGGTTCGTTTTTTCGTTTGTTCGCTGGTACGTTGGTTCGTTGGTTCGTTGGTTCGTTGGTTAGTTGGTTCGTTGGTTCGTTGGTTCGTTGGTTCGTTGGTTCGTTGGTTCGTTGGTTCGTTGGTTCGTTGGTTCGTTGGTTCGTTGGTTCGTTGGTTCGTTGGTTCGTTGGTTCGTCGGTTCGTTGGTTCGTTGGTTCGTTGGTTCGTTGGTTCGTTGGTTCGTTGGTTCGTTTGTTTCTTTGTTTCTTTCTTTCTTTGTTCGTTTGTTCGTTTGTTCGTTGGTTCGATTGTTCGTTTGTTCGCTGGTTCGTTGGTTCGTTGGTTCGTTGGTTCGTTGGTTCGTTGGTTCGTTGGTACGTTGGTTCGTTGGTTCGTTGGTTCGTTGGTTCGTTGGTTCGTTGGTTCGTTGGTTCGTTGATTCGTTGGTTCGTTGGTTCGTTGGTTCGTTGGTTCGTTGGTTCGTTGGTTCGTTTGTTCGTTTGTTCGTTTGTTCGTTTGTTCGTTTGTTCGTTGGTTCGTTTTTTCGTTTGTTCGCTGGTACGTTGGTTCGTTGGTTCGTTTTTTCGTTGGTTCGTTGGTTCGTTGGTTCGTTGGTTCGTTGGTTCGTTGGTTCGTTGGTTCGTTGGTTCGTTGGTTCGTTGGTTCGTTGGTTCGTTGGTTCGTTGGTTCGTTGGTTCGTTGGTTCGTTGGTTCGTCGGTTCGTTGGTTCGTCGGTTCGTTGGTTCGTTGGTTCGTTGTTTCGTTGGTTCGTTGGTTCGTTGGTTCGTTGGTTCGTTGGTTCGTTGGTTCGTTGGTTCGTTGGTTCGTTGGTTCGTTGGTTCGTTGGTTCGTTGGTTCGTTGGTTCGTTGGTTCGTTGGTTCGTTGGTTCGTTGGTTCGTTGGTTCGTTGGTTCGTTGGTTCGTTGGTTCGTTGGTTCCTTGGTTCGTTGGTTCGTTGGTTCGTTGGTTCGTTGGTTCGTTGGTTCGTTGGTTCTTTGGTTCGTTGGTTCGTTGGTTCGTTGGTTCGTTGGTTCGTTGGTTCGTTGGTTCGTTGGTTCGTTGGTTCGTTGTTTCGTTGGTTCGTTGGTTCGTTGGTTCGTTGGTTCGTTGGTTCGTTTGTTTCTTTGTTTGTTTCTTTCTTTGTTCGTTTGTTCGCTGGTTCGTTGGTTCGTTGGTTCGTTGGTTCGTTGGTTCGTTGGTTCGTTGGTACGTTGGTTCGTTGGTTCGTTGGTTCGTTGGTTCGTTGGTTCGTTGGTTCGTTGGTTCGTTGATTCGTTGGTTCGTTGGTTCGTTGGTTCGTTGGTTCGTTGGTTCGTTGGTTCGTTTGTTCGTTTGTTCGTTTGTTCGTTTGTTCGTTTGTTCGTTGGTTCGTTTTTTCGTTTGTTCGCTGGTACGTTGGTTCGTTGGTTCGTTTTTTCGTTGGTTCGTTGGTTCGTTGGTTCGTTGGTTCGTTGGTTCGTTGGTTCGTTGGTTCGTTGGTTCGTTGGTTCGTTGGTTCGTTGGTTCGTTGGTTCGTTGGTTCGTTGGTTCGTTGGTTCGTTGGTTCGTCGGTTCGTTGGTTCGTCGGTTCGTTGGTTCGTTGGTTCGTTGTTTCGTTGGTTCGTTGGTTCGTTGGTTCGTTGGTTCGTTGGTTCGTTGGTTCGTTGGTTCGTTGGTTCGTTGGTTCGTTGGTTCGTTGGTTCGTTGGTTCGTTGGTTCGTTGGTTCGTTGGTTCGTTGGTTCGTTTGTTCGTTTGTTCGTTTGTTCGTTTGTTCGTTTGTTCGTTGGTTCGTTTTTTCGTTTGTTCGCTGGTACGTTGGTTCGTTGGTTCGTTTTTTCGTTGGTTCGTTGGTTCGTTGGTTCGTTGGTTCGTTGGTTCGTTGGTTCGTTTGTTTCTTTGTTTGTTTCTTTCTTTGTTCGTTTGTTCGTTTCTTCGTTGGTTCGTTTGTTCGTTTGTTCGCTGGTTCGTTGGTTCGTTGGTTCGTTGGTTCGTTGGTTCGTTGGTTCGTTGGTTCGTTGGTTCGTTGGTTCGTTGGTTCGTTGGTTCGTTGGTTCGTTGTTTCGTTGGTTCGTTGGTTCGTTGGTTCGTTGGTTCGTTGGTTCGTTGGTTCGTTGGTTCGTTGGTTCGTTGGTTCGTTGGTTCGTTGGTTCGTTGGTTCGTTGGTTCGTTGGTTCGTTGGTTCGTTGGTTCGTTGGTTCGTTGGTTCGTTGGTTCGTTGGTTCGTTGGTTCGTTGGTTCGTTGGTTCGTTGGTTCGTTGGTTCGTTGGTTCGTTGGTTCGTTGGTTCGTTGGTTCGTTGGTTCGTTGGTTCGTTGGTTCGTTTGTTTCTTTGTTACTTTCTTTCTTTGTTCGTTTGTTCGTTTGTTCGTTGGGTCGTTGGTTCGTTGGTTCGTTGGTTCGTTTGTTCGTTGGTTCGTTGGTTCGTTGGTTCGTTGGTTCGTTGGATCGTTGGTTCGTTGGTTCGTTGGTTCGTTTGTTTCTTTGTTTGTTTCTTTCTTTGTTCGTTTGTTCGTTTCTTCGTTGGTTCGTTTGTTCGTTTGTTCGCTGGTTCGTTGGTTCGTTGGTTCGTTGGTTCGTTGGTTCGTTGGATCGTTGGTTCGTTGGTTCGTTGGTTCGTTGGTTCGTTTGTTTCTTTGTTTCTTTCTTTCTTTGTTCGTTGGTTCGTTGGTTCGTTGGTTCGTTGGTTCGTTGGTTCGTTGGTTCGTTGGTTCGTTGGTTCGTTGGTTCGCTGGTTCGTTGGTTCGTTGGTTCGTTGGTTCTTTGGTTCGTTGGTTCGTTGGTTCGTTGGTTCGTTGGTTCGTTGGTTCGTTGGTTCGTTGGTTCCTTGGTTCGTTGGTTCGTTGGTTCGTTGGTTCGTTGGTTCTTTGGTTCGTTGGTTCGTTGGTTCGTTGGTTCGTTGGTTCGTTGGTTCGTTGGTTCGTTGGTTCGTTGATTCGTTGGTTCGTTGGTTCGTTGGTTCGTTTGTTTCTTTGTTTCTTTGTTTCTTTCTTTCTTTGTTCGTTTGTTCGTTTGTTCGTTTGTTCGTTGGTTCGTTGGTTCGTTTGTTCGTTTGTTCGTTTGTTCGCTGGTTCGTTGGTTCGTTGGTTCGTTGGTTCGTTGGTTCGTTGGTTCGTTGGTTCGTTGGTTCGTTGGTTCGTTGGTTCGTTTGTTCGTTTGTTCGTTTGTTCGTTTGTTCGCTGGTTCGTTGGTTCGTTGGTTCGTTGGTTCGTTGGTTCGTTGGTTCGTTGGTTCGTTGGTTCGTTGGTTCGTTGGTTCGTTGGTTCGTTGGTTCGTTGGTTCGTTGGTTCGTTGGTTCGTTGGTTCGTTGGTTCGTTGGTTCGTTGGTTCGTTGGTTCGTTGGTTCTTTGGTTCGTTGGTTCGTTGGTTCGTTGGTTCGTTGGTTCGTTGGTTCGTTGGTTCGTTTGTTTCTTTGTTTCTTTCTTTCTTTGTTCGTTTGTTCGTTTTTTCGTTTGTTCGTTTGTTCGTTTGATCGTTTGTTCGTTTGTTCGTTGGGTCGTTGGTTCGTTGGTTCGTTGGTTCGTTTGTTCGTTGGTTCGTTGGTTCGTTGGTTCG
Source organism: Andrena cerasifolii (assembly GCF_050908995.1). Lineage (NCBI taxonomy): Eukaryota > Metazoa > Arthropoda > Insecta > Hymenoptera > Andrenidae > Andrena > Andrena cerasifolii. Next base: position 16,337 of record NW_027486657.1, on the reverse strand, counting down.
TTGGTTCGTTGGATCGTTGGTTCGTTGGTTCGTTGGTTCGTTGGTTCGTTTGTTTCTTTGTTTCTTTCTTTCTTTGTTCGTTGGTTCGTTGGTTCGTTGGTTCGTTGGTTCGTTGGTTCGTTGGTTCGTTGGTTCGTTGGTTCGTTGGTTCGTTGGTTCGTTGGTTCGCTGGTTCGTTGGTTCGTTGGTTCGTTTGTTCTTTGGTTCGTTGGTTCGTTGGTTCGTTGGTTCGTTGATTCGTTGGTTCGTTGGTTCGTTGGTTCCTTGGTTCGTTGGTTCGTTGGTTCGTTGGTTCGTTGGTTCTTTGGTTCGTTGGTTCGTTGGTTCGTTGGTTCGTTGGTTCGTTGGTTCGTTGGTTCGTTGGTTCGTTGATTCGTTGGTTCGTTGGTTCGTTGGTTCGTTTGTTTCTTTGTTTCTTTGTTTCTTTCTTTCTTTGTTCGTTTGTTCGTTTGTTCGTTTGTTCGTTTGTTCGTTGGTTCGTTGGTTCGTTTGTTCGTTTGTTAGTTTGTTCGTTTGTTCGCTGGTTCGTTGGTTCGTTGGTTCGTTGGTTCGTTGGTTCGTTTTTTCGTTTGTTCGCTGGTTCGTTGGTTCGTTGGTTCGTTGGTTCGTTGGTTCGTTGGTTCGTTGGTTCGTTGGTTCGTTGGTTCGTTGGTTCGTTTGTTTCTTTGTTTCTTTCTTTCTTTGTTCGTTTGTTCGTTTGTTCGTTTGTTCGTTTGATCGTTGGTTCGTTGGTTCGTTGGTTCGTTGGTTCGTTGGTTCGTTGGTTCGTTGGTTCGTTGGTTTGTTGGTTCGTTGGTTCTTTGGTTCGTTGGTTCGTTGGTTCGTTGGTTCGTTGGTTCGTTGGTTCGTTGGTTCGTTGGTTCGTTGGTTCGTTGATTCGTTGGTTCGTTGGTTCGTTGGTTCGTTGGTTCGTTGGTTCGTTGGTTCGTTGTTTCGTTGGTTCGTTGGTTCGTTGGTTCGTTGGTTCGTTGGTTCGTTGGTTCGTTGGTTCGTTGGTTCGTTGGTTCGTTGGTTCGTTGGTTCGTTGGTCCTTTGATTCGTTGGTTCGTTGGTTCGTTGGTTCGTTGGTTCGTTGGTTCGTTGGTTCGTTTGTTTCTTTGTTTGTTTCTTTCTTTGTTCGTTTGTTCGTTTCTTCGTTGGTTCGTTTGTTCGTTTGTTCGCTGGTTCGTTGGTTCGTTGGTTCGTTGGTTCGTTGGTTCGTTGGTTCGTTGGTTCGTTGGTTCGTTGGTTCGTTGGTTCGTTGGTTCGTTGGTTCGTTGTTTCGTTGGTTCGTTGGTTCGTTGGTTCGTTGGTTCGTTGGTTCGTTGGTTCGTTGGTTCGTTGGTTCGTTGGTTCGTTGGTTCGTTGGTTCGTTGGTTCGTTGGTTCGTTGGTTCGTTGTTTCGTTGGTTCGTTGGTTCGTTGGTTCGTTGGTTCGTTGGTTCGTTGGTTCGTTGGTTCGTTGGTTCGTTGGTTCGTTGGTTCGTTGGTTCGTTGGTTCGTTGGTTCGTTGGTTCGTTGGTTCGTTGGTTCGTTGGTTCGTTGGTTCGTTGGTTCGTTGGTTCGTTGGTTCGTAGGTTCGTTGGTTCGTTGGTTCGTTGGTTCGTTGGTTCGTTGGTTCGTTGGTTCGTTGGTTCGTTGGTTCGTTGGTTCCTTGGTTCGTTGGTTCGTTGGTTCGTTGGTTCGTTGGTTCGTTGGTTCGTTGGTTCGTTGGTTCGTTGGTTCGTTGGTTCGTTGGTTCGTTGGTTCGTTGGTTCGTTGGTTCGTTGGTTCGTTGGTTCGTTGGTTCGTTGGTTCGTTGGTTCGTTTGTTTCTTTGTTTCTTTCTTTCTTTGTTCGTTTGTTCGTTTGTTCGTTGGTTCGATTGTTCGTTTGTTCGCTGGTTCGTTGGTTCGTTGGTTCGTTGGTTCGTTGGTTCGTTGGTTCGTTGGTTCGTTGGTTCGTTGGTTCGTTGGTTCGTTGGTTCGTTGGTTCGTTGGTTCGTTGGTTCGTTGGTTCGTTGATTCGTTGGTTCGTTGGTTCGTTGGTTCGTTGGTTCGATGGTTCGTTGGTTCGTTGGTTCGTTGGTTCGTTGGTTCGTTGGTTCGTTTGTTCGTTTGTTCGTTTGTTCGTTTGTTCGTTTGTTCGTTGGTTCGTTTTTTCGTTTGTTCGCTGGTACGTTGGTTCGTTGGTTCGTTGGTTCGTTGGTTAGTTGGTTCGTTGGTTCGTTGGTTCGTTGGTTCGTTGGTTCGTTGGTTCGTTGGTTCGTTGGTTCGTTGGTTCGTTGGTTCGTTGGTTCGTTGGTTCGTTGGTTCGTTGGTTCGTCGGTTCGTTGGTTCGTTGGTTCGTTGGTTCGTTGGTTCGTTGGTTCGTTGGTTCGTTTGTTTCTTTGTTTCTTTCTTTCTTTGTTCGTTTGTTCGTTTGTTCGTTGGTTCGATTGTTCGTTTGTTCGCTGGTTCGTTGGTTCGTTGGTTCGTTGGTTCGTTGGTTCGTTGGTTCGTTGGTTCGTTGGTTCGTTGGTTCGTTGGTTCGTTGGTTCGTTGGTTCGTTGGTTCGTTGGTTCGTTGGTTCGTTGGTTCGTTGATTCGTTGGTTCGTTGGTTCGTTGGTTCGTTGGTTCGTTGGTTCGTTGGTTCGTTTGTTCGTTTGTTCGTTTGTTCGTTTGTTCGTTTGTTCGTTGGTTCGTTTTTTCGTTTGTTCGCTGGTACGTTGGTTCGTTGGTTCGTTTTTTCGTTGGTTCGTTGGTTCGTTGGTTCGTTGGTTCGTTGGTTCGTTGGTTCGTTGGTTCGTTGGTTCGTTGGTTCGTTGGTTCGTTGGTTCGTTGGTTCGTTGGTTCGTTGGTTCGTTGGTTCGTTGGTTCGTCGGTTCGTTGGTTCGTCGGTTCGTTGGTTCGTTGGTTCGTTGGTTCGTTGGTTCGTTGGTTCGTTGGTTCGTTGGTTCGTTGGTTCGTTGGTTCGTTGGTTCGTTGGTTCGTTGGTTCGTTGGTTCGTTGGTTCGTTGGTTCGTTGGTTCGTTGGTTCGTTGGTTCGTTGGTTCGTTGGTTCGTTGGTTCGTTGGTTCGTTGGTTCGTTGGTTCGTTGGTTCCTTGGTTCGTTGGTTCGTTGGTTCGTTGGTTCGTTGGTTCGTTGGTTCGTTGGTTCTTTGGTTCGTTGGTTCGTTGGTTCGTTGGTTCGTTGGTTCCTTGGTTCGTTGGTTCGTTGGTTCGTTGGTTCGTTGGTTCCTTGGTTCCTTGGTTCGTTGGTTCGTTGGTTCGTTGGTTCGTTGGTTCGTTGGTTCGTTGGTTCGTTTGTTTCTTTGTTTGTTTCTTTCTTTGTTCGTTTGTTCGTTTCTTCGTTGGTTCGTTTGTTCGTTTGTTCGCTGGTTCGTTGGTTCGTTGGTTCGTTGGTTCGTTGGTTCGTTGGTTCGTTGGTTCGTTGGTTCGTTGGTTCGTTGGTTCGTTGGTTCGTTGGTTCGTTGTTTCGTTGGTTCGTTGGTTCGTTGGTTCGTTGGTTCGTTGGTTCGTTGGTTCGTTGGTTCGTTGGTTCGTTGGTTCGTTGGTTCGTTGGTTCGTTGGTTCGTTGGTTCGTTGGTTCGTTGGTTCGTTGGTTCGTTGGTTCGTTGGTTCGTTGGTTCGTTGGTTCGTTGGTTCGTTGGTTCGTTGGTTCGTTGGTTCGTTGGTTCGTTGGTTCGTTGGTTCGTTGGTTCGTTGGTTCGTTGGTTCGTTGGTTCGTTGGTTCGTTGGTTCGTTTGTTTCTTTGTTACTTTCTTTCTTTGTTCGTTTGTTCGTTTGTTCGTTGGGTCGTTGGTTCGTTGGTTCGTTGGTTCGTTTGTTCGTTGGTTCGTTGGTTCGTTGGTTCGTTGGTTCGTTGGATCGTTGGTTCGTTGGTTCGTTGGTTCGTTTGTTTCTTTGTTTGTTTCTTTCTTTGTTCGTTTGTTCGTTTCTTCGTTGGTTCGTTTGTTCGTTTGTTCGCTGGTTCGTTGGTTCGTTGGTTCGTTGGTTCGTTGGTTCGTTGGTTCGTTGGTTCGTTGGTTCGTTGGTTCGTTGGTTCGTTGGTTCGTTGGTTCGTTTGTTTCTTTGTTTCTTTCTTTCTTTGTTCGTTTGTTCGTTTGTTCGTTGGTTCGATTGTTCGTTTGTTCGCTGGTTCGTTGGTTCGTTGGTTCGTTGGTTCGTTGGTTCGTTGGTTCGTTGGTTCGTTGGTTCGTTGGTTCGTTGGTTCGTTGGTTCGTTGGTTCGTTGGTTCGTTGGTTCGTTGGTTCGTTGGTTCGTTGGTTCGTTGGTTCGTTGGTTCGTTGGTTCGTTGGTTCGTTGGTTCGTTGATTCGTTGGTTCGTTGGTTCGTTGGTTCGTTGGTTCGTTGGTTCGTTGGTTCGTTGGTTCGTTGGTTCGTTGGTTCGTTGGTTCGTTTGTTCGTTTGTTCGTTTGTTCGTTTGTTCGTTTGTTCGTTGGTTCGTTTTTTCGTTTGTTCGCTGGTACGTTGGTTCGTTGGTTCGTTGGTTCGTTGGTTAGTTGGTTCGTTGGTTCGTTGGTTCGTTGGTTCGTTTGTTTCTTTGTTTCTTTCTTTCTTTGTTCGTTTGTTCGTTTGTTCGTTGGTTCGATTGTTCGTTTGTTCGCTGGTTCGTTGGTTCGTTGGTTCGTTGGTTCGTTGGTTCGTTGGTTCGTTGGTTCGTTGGTTCGTTGGTTCGTTGGTTCGTTGGTTCGTTGGTTCGTTGGTTCGTTGGTTCGTTGGTTCGTTGATTCGTTGGTTCGTTGGTTCGTTGGTTCGTTGGTTCGTTGGTTCGTTGGTTCGTTGGTTCGTTGGTTCGTTGGTTCGTTGGTTCGTTTGTTCGTTTGTTCGTTTGTTCGTTTGTTCGTTTGTTCGTTGGTTCGTTTTTTCGTTTGTTCGCTGGTACGTTGGTTCGTTGGTTCGTTGGTTCGTTGGTTAGTTGGTTCGTTGGTTCGTTGGTTCGTTGGTTCGTTGGTTCGTTGGTTCGTTGGTTCGTTGGTTCGTTGGTTCGTTGGTTCGTTGGTTCGTTGGTTCGTTGGTTCGTTGGTTCGTCGGTTCGTTGGTTCGTTGGTTCGTTGGTTCGTTGGTTCGTTGGTTCGTTGGTTCGTTTGTTTCTTTGTTTCTTTCTTTCTTTGTTCGTTTGTTCGTTTGTTCGTTGGTTCGATTGTTCGTTTGTTCGCTGGTTCGTTGGTTCGTTGGTTCGTTGGTTCGTTGGTTCGTTGGTTCGTTGGTTCGTTGGTTCGTTGGTTCGTTGGTTCGTTGGTTCGTTGGTTCGTTGGTTCGTTGGTTCGTTGGTTCGTTGGTTCGTTGATTCGTTGGTTCGTTGGTTCGTTGGTTCGTTGGTTCGTTGGTTCGTTGGTTCGTTTGTTCGTTTGTTCGTTTGTTCGTTTGTTCGTTTGTTCGTTGGTTCGTTTTTTCGTTTGTTCGCTGGTACGTTGGTTCGTTGGTTCGTTTTTTCGTTGGTTCGTTGGTTCGTTGGTTCGTTGGTTCGTTGGTTCGTTGGTTCGTTGGTTCGTTGGTTCGTTGGTTCGTTGGTTCGTTGGTTCGTTGGTTCGTTGGTTCGTTGGTTCGTTGGTTCGTTGGTTCGTCGGTTCGTTGGTTCGTCGGTTCGTTGGTTCGTTGGTTCGTTGGTTCGTTGGTTCGTTGGTTCGTTGGTTCGTTGGTTCGTTGGTTCGTTGGTTCGTTGGTTCGTTGGTTCGTTGGTTCGTTGGTTCGTTGGTTCGTTGGTTCGTTGGTTCGTTGGTTCGTTGGTTCGTTGGTTCGTTGGTTCGTTGGTTCGTTGGTTCGTTGGTTCGTTGGTTCGTTGGTTCCTTGGTTCGTTGGTTCGTTGGTTCGTTGGTTCGTTGGTTCGTTGGTTCGTTGGTTCTTTGGTTCGTTGGTTCGTTGGTTCGTTGGTTCGTTGGTTCCTTGGTTCGTTGGTTCGTTGGTTCGTTGGTTCGTTGGTTCCTTGGTTCCTTGGTTCGTTGGTTCGTTGGTTCGTTGGTTCGTTGGTTCGTTGGTTCGTTGGTTCGTTTGTTTCTTTGTTTGTTTCTTTCTTTGTTCGTTTGTTCGTTTCTTCGTTGGTTCGTTTGTTCGTTTGTTCGCTGGTTCGTTGGTTCGTTGGTTCGTTGGTTCGTTGGTTCGTTGGTTCGTTGGTTCGTTGGTTCGTTGGTTCGTTGGTTCGTTGGTTCGTTGGTTCGTTGTTTCGTTGGTTCGTTGGTTCGTTGGTTCGTTGGTTCGTTGGTTCGTTGGTTCGTTGGTTCGTTGGTTCGTTGGTTCGTTGGTTCGTTGGTTCGTTGGTTCGTTGGTTCGTTGGTTCGTTGGTTCGTTGGTTCGTTGGTTCGTTGGTTCGTTGGTTCGTTGGTTCGTTGGTTCGTTGGTTCGTTGGTTCGTTGGTTCGTTGGTTCGTTGGTTCGTTGGTTCGTTGGTTCGTTGGTTCGTTGGTTCGTTGGTTCGTTGGTTCGTTGGTTCGTTGGTTCGTTTGTTTCTTTGTTACTTTCTTTCTTTGTTCGTTTGTTCGTTTGTTCGTTGGGTCGTTGGTTCGTTGGTTCGTTGGTTCGTTTGTTCGTTGGTTCGTTGGTTCGTTGGTTCGTTGGTTCGTTGGATCGTTGGTTCGTTGGTTCGTTGGTTCGTTTGTTTCTTTGTTTGTTTCTTTCTTTGTTCGTTTGTTCGTTTCTTCGTTGGTTCGTTTGTTCGTTTGTTCGCTGGTTCGTTGGTTCGTTGGTTCGTTGGTTCGTTGGTTCGTTGGATCGTTGGTTCGTTGGTTCGTTGGTTCGTTGGTTCGTTTGTTTCTTTGTTTCTTTCTTTCTTTGTTCGTTGGTTCGTTGGTTCGTTGGTTCGTTGGTTCGTTGGTTCGTTGGTTCGTTGGTTCGTTGGTTCGTTGGTTCGCTGGTTCGTTGGTTCGTTGGTTCGTTGGTTCTTTGGTTCGTTGGTTCGTTGGTTCGTTGGTTCGTTGGTTCGTTGGTTCGTTGGTTCGTTGGTTCCTTGGTTCGTTGGTTCGTTGGTTCGTTGGTTCGTTGGTTCTTTGGTTCGTTGGTTCGTTGGTTCGTTGGTTCGTTGGTTCGTTGGTTCGTTGGTTCGTTGGTTCGTTGATTCGTTGGTTCGTTGGTTCGTTGGTTCGTTTGTTTCTTTGTTTCTTTGTTTCTTTCTTTCTTTGTTCGTTTGTTCGTTTGTTCGTTTGTTCGTTGGTTCGTTGGTTCGTTTGTTCGTTTGTTCGTTTGTTCGCTGGTTCGTTGGTTCGTTGGTTCGTTGGTTCGTTGGTTCGTTGGTTCGTTGGTTCGTTGGTTCGTTGGTTCGTTGGTTCGTTTGTTCGTTTGTTCGTTTGTTCGTTTGTTCGCTGGTTCGTTGGTTCGTTGGTTCGTTGGTTCGTTGGTTCGTTGGTTCGTTGGTTCGTTGGTTCGTTGGTTCGTTGGTTCGTTGGTTCGTTGGTTCGTTGGTTCGTTGGTTCGTTGGTTCGTTGGTTCGTTGGTTCGTTGGTTCGTTGGTTCGTTGGTTCGTTGGTTCTTTGGTTCGTTGGTTCGTTGGTTCGTTGGTTCGTTGGTTCGTTGGTTCGTTGGTTCGTTTGTTTCTTTGTTTCTTTCTTTCTTTGTTCGTTTGTTCGTTTTTTCGTTTGTTCGTTTGTTCGTTTGATCGTTTGTTCGTTTGTTCGTTGGGTCGTTGGTTCGTTGGTTCGTTGGTTCGTTTGTTCGTTGGTTCGTTGGTTCGTTGGTTCGTTGGTTCGTTGGATCGTTGGTTCGTTGGTTCGTTGGTTCGTTGGTTCGTTTGTTTCTTTGTTTCTTTCTTTCTTTGTTCGTTGGTTCGTTGGTTCGTTGGTTCGTTGGTTCGTTGGTTCGTTGGTTCGTTGGTTCGTTGGTTCGTTGGTTCGTTGGTTCGTTGGTTCGCTGGTTCGTTGGTTCGTTGGTTCGTTTGTTCTTTGGTTCGTTGGTTCGTTGGTTCGTTGGTTCGTTGATTCGTTGGTTCGTTGGTTCGTTGGTTCCTTGGTTCGTTGGTTCGTTGGTTCGTTGGTTCGTTGGTTCTTTGGTTCGTTGGTTCGTTGGTTCGTTGGTTCGTTGGTTCGTTGGTTCGTTGGTTCGTTGGTTCGTTGATTCGTTGGTTCGTTGGTTCGTTGGTTCGTTTGTTTCTTTGTTTCTTTGTTTCTTTCTTTCTTTGTTCGTTTGTTCGTTTGTTCGTTTGTTCGTTTGTTCGTTGGTTCGTTGGTTCGTTTGTTCGTTTGTTAGTTTGTTCGTTTGTTCGCTGGTTCGTTGGTTCGTTGGTTCGTTGGTTCGTTGGTTCGTTTTTTCGTTTGTTCGCTGGTTCGTTGGTTCGTTGGTTCGTTGGTTCGTTGGTTCGTTGGTTCGTTGGTTCGTTGGTTCGTTGGTTCGTTGGTTCGTTTGTTTCTTTGTTTCTTTCTTTCTTTGTTCGTTTGTTCGTTTGTTCGTTTGTTCGTTTGATCGTTGGTTCGTTGGTTCGTTGGTTCGTTGGTTCGTTGGTTCGTTGGTTCGTTGGTTCGTTGGTTTGTTGGTTCGTTGGTTCTTTGGTTCGTTGGTTCGTTGGTTCGTTGGTTCGTTGGTTCGTTGGTTCGTTGGTTCGTTGGTTCGTTGGTTCGTTGATTCGTTGGTTCGTTGGTTCGTTGGTTCGTTGGTTCGTTGGTTCGTTGGTTCGTTGGTTCGTTGGTTCGTTGGTTCGTTGGTTCGTTGGTTCGTTGGTTCGTTGGTTCGTTGGTTCGTTGGTTCGTTGGTTCGTTGGTTCGTTGGTTCGTTGGTTCGTTGGTTCGTTGGTTCGTTGGTTCGTTGGTTCGTTGGTTCGTTGGTTCGTTGGTTCGTTGGTTCGTTGGTTCGTTGGTTCGTTGGTTCGTTTGTTTCTTTGTTTCTTTCTTTCTTTGTTCGTTTGTTCGTTTGTTCGTTTGTTCGTTGGGTCGTTGGTTCGTTGGTTCGTTGGTTCGTTGGTTCGTTGTTTCGTTGGTTCGTTGGTTCATTGGTTCGTTGGTTCGTTGGTTCGTTGGTTCGTTGGTTCGTTGGTTCGTTGGTTCGTTGGTTCGTTGGTTCGTTGGTTCGTTGGTTCGTTTGTTTCTTTGTTTCTTTCTTTCTTTGTTCGTTTGTTCGTTTGTTCGATTGTTCGTTTGTTCGTTGGGTCGTTGGTTCGTTGGTTCGTTGGTTCGTTGGTTCGTTGGTTCGTTGGTTCGTTGGTTCGTTGGTCGTTGGTTCGTTGGTTCGTTGGTTCGTTGGTTCGTTGGTTCGTTGGTTCGTTGGTTCGTTGGTTCGTTGGTTCGTTGGTTCGTTGGTTCGTTGGTTCGTTGGTTCGTTGGTTCGTTGGTTCGTTGGTTCGTTGGTTCGTTGGTTCGTTGGTTCGTTGGTTCGTTGGTTCGTTGGTTCGTTGGTTCGTTGGTTCGTTGGTTCGTTGGTTCGTTGGTTCGTTGGTTCGTTGGTTCGTAGGTTCGTTGGTTCGTTGGTTCGTTGGTTCGTTGGTTCGTTGGTTCGTTGGTTCGTTGGTTCGTTGGTTCGTTGGTTCCTTGGTTCGTTGGTTCGTTGGTTCGTTGGTTCGTTGGTTCGTTGGTTCGTTGGTTCGTTGGTTCGTTGGTTCGTTGGTTCGTTGGTTCGTTGGTTCGTTGGTTCGTTGGTTCGTTGGTTCGTTGGTTCGTTGGTTCGTTTGTTTCTTTGTTTCTTTCTTTCTTTGTTCGTTTGTTCGTTTGTTCGTTTGTTCGTTGGTTCGTTGGTTCGTTTGTTCGTTTGTTCGTTTGTTCGCTGGTTCGTTGGTTCGTTGGTTCGTTGGTTCGTTGGTTCGTTGGTTCGTTGGTTCGTTGGTTCGTTGGTTCGTTGGTTCGTTTGTTCGTTTGTTCGTTTGTTCGTTTGTTCGCTGGTTCGTTGGTTCGTTGGTTCGTTGGTTCGTTGGTTCGTTGGTTCGTTGGTTCGTTGGTTCGTTGGTTCGTTGGTTCGTTGGTTCGTTGGTTCGTTGGTTCGTTGGTTCGTTGGTTCGTTGGTTCGTTGGTTCGTTGGTTCGTTGGTTCGTTGGTTCTTTGGTTCGTTGGTTCGTTGGTTCGTTGGTTCGTTGGTTCGTTGGTTCGTTGGTTCGTTTGTTTCTTTGTTTCTTTCTTTCTTTGTTCGTTTGTTCGTTTTTTCGTTTGTTCGTTTGTTCGTTTGATCGTTTGTTCGTTTGTTCGTTGGGTCGTTGGTTCGTTGGTTCGTTGGTTCGTTTGTTCGTTGGTTCGTTGGTTCGTTGGTTCGTTGGTTCGTTGGATCGTTGGTTCGTTGGTTCGTTGGTTCGTTGGTTCGTTTGTTTCTTTGTTTCTTTCTTTCTTTGTTCGTTGGTTCGTTGGATCGTTGGTTCGTTGGTTCGTTGGTTCGTTGGTTCGTTGGTTCGTTGGTTCGTTGGTTCGTTGGTTCGTTGGTTCGTTGGTTCGCTGGTTCGTTGGTTCGTTGGTTCGTTTGTTCTTTGGTTCGTTGGTTCGTTGGTTCGTTGGTTCGTTGATTCGTTGGTTCGTTGGTTCGTTGGTTCCTTGGTTCGTTGGTTCGTTAGTTCGTTGGTTCGTTGGTTCTTTGGTTCGTTGGTTCGTTGGTTCGTTGGTTCGTTGGTTCGTTGGTTCGTTGGTTCGTTGGTTCGTTGGTTCGTTGATTCGTTGGTTCGTTGGTTCGTTGGTTCGTTTGTTTCTTTGTTTCTTTGTTTCTTTCTTTCTTTCTTCGTTTGTTCGTTTGTTCGTTTGTTCGTTGGTTCGTTGGTTCGTTTGTTCGTTTGTTAGTTTGTTCGTTTGTTCGCTGGTTCGTTGGTTCGTTGGTTCGTTGGTTCGTTGGTTCGTTTTTTCGTTTGTTCGCTGGTTCGTTGGTTCGTTGGTTCGTTGGTTCGTTGGTTCGTTGGTTCGTTGGTTCGTTGGTTCGTTGGTTCGTTGGTTCGTTTGTTTCTTTGTTTCTTTCTTTCTTTGTTCGTTTGTTCGTTTGTTCGTTTGTTCGTTTGATCGTTGGTTCGTTGGTTCGTTGGTTCGTTGGTTCGTTGGTTCGTTGGTTCGTTGGTTCGTTGGTTCGTTGGTTCGTTGGTTCCTTGGTTCGTTGGTTCGTTGGTTCGTTGGTTCGTTGGTTCTTTGGTTCGTTGGTTCGTTGGTTCGTTGGTTCGTTGGTTCGTTGGTTCGTTGGTTCGTTGGTTCGTTGGTTCGTTGGTTCGTTGGTTCGTTGGTTCGTTGATTCGTTGGTTCGTTGGTTCGTTGGTTCGTTGGTTCGTTGGTTCGTTGGTTCGTTGGTTCGTTGGTTCGTTGGTTCGTTGGTTCGTTTGTTCGTTTGTTCGTTTGTTCGTTTGTTCGTTTGTTCGTTGGTTCGTTTTTTCGTTTGTTCGCTGGTACGTTGGTTCGTTGGTTCGTTGGTTCGTTGGTTAGTTGGTTCGTTGGTTCGTTGGTTCGTTGGTTCGTTTGTTTCTTTGTTTCTTTCTTTCTTTGTTCGTTTGTTCGTTTGTTCGTTGGTTCGATTGTTCGTTTGTTCGCTGGTTCGTTGGTTCGTTGGTTCGTTGGTTCGTTGGTTCGTTGGTTCGTTGGTTCGTTGGTTCGTTGGTTCGTTGGTTCGTTGGTTCGTTGGTTCGTTGGTTCGTTGGTTCGTTGGTTCGTTGATTCGTTGGTTCGTTGGTTCGTTGGTTCGTTGGTTCGTTGGTTCGTTGGTTCGTTGGTTCGTTGGTTCGTTGGTTCGTTGGTTCGTTTGTTCGTTTGTTCGTTTGTTCGTTTGTTCGTTTGTTCGTTGGTTCGTTTTTTCGTTTGTTCGCTGGTACGTTGGTTCGTTGGTTCGTTGGTTCGTTGGTTAGTTGGTTCGTTGGTTCGTTGGTTCGTTGGTTCGTTGGTTCGTTGGTTCGTTGGTTCGTTGGTTCGTTGGTTCGTTGGTTCGTTGGTTCGTTGGTTCGTTGGTTCGTTGGTTCGTCGGTTCGTTGGTTCGTTGGTTCGTTGGTTCGTTGGTTCGTTGGTTCGTTGGTTCGTTTGTTTCTTTGTTTCTTTCTTTCTTTGTTCGTTTGTTCGTTTGTTCGTTGGTTCGATTGTTCGTTTGTTCGCTGGTTCGTTGGTTCGTTGGTTCGTTGGTTCGTTGGTTCGTTGGTTCGTTGGTTCGTTGGTTCGTTGGTTCGTTGGTTCGTTGGTTCGTTGGTTCGTTGGTTCGTTGGTTCGTTGGTTCGTTGGTTCGTTGATTCGTTGGTTCGTTGGTTCGTTGGTTCGTTGGTTCGTTGGTTCGTTGGTTCGTTTGTTCGTTTGTTCGTTTGTTCGTTTGTTCGTTTGTTCGTTGGTTCGTTTTTTCGTTTGTTCGCTGGTACGTTGGTTCGTTGGTTCGTTTTTTCGTTGGTTCGTTGGTTCGTTGGTTCGTTGGTTCGTTGGTTCGTTGGTTCGTTGGTTCGTTGGTTCGTTGGTTCGTTGGTTCGTTGGTTCGTTGGTTCGTTGGTTCGTTGGTTCGTTGGTTCGTTGGTTCGTCGGTTCGTTGGTTCGTCGGTTCGTTGGTTCGTTGGTTCGTTGGTTCGTTGGTTCGTTGGTTCGTTGGTTCGTTGGTTCGTTGGTTCGTTGGTTCGTTGGTTCGTTGGTTCGTTGGTTCGTTGGTTCGTTGGTTCGTTGGTTCGTTGGTTCGTTGGTTCGTTGGTTCGTTGGTTCGTTGGTTCGTTGGTTCGTTGGTTCGTTGGTTCGTTGGTTCGTTGGTTCCTTGGTTCGTTGGTTCGTTGGTTCGTTGGTTCGTTGGTTCGTTGGTTCGTTGGTTCTTTGGTTCGTTGGTTCGTTGGTTCGTTGGTTCGTTGGTTCCTTGGTTCGTTGGTTCGTTGGTTCGTTGGTTCGTTGGTTCCTTGGTTCCTTGGTTCGTTGGTTCGTTGGTTCGTTGGTTCGTTGGTTCGTTGGTTCGTTGGTTCGTTTGTTTCTTTGTTTGTTTCTTTCTTTGTTCGTTTGTTCGTTTCTTCGTTGGTTCGTTTGTTCGTTTGTTCGCTGGTTCGTTGGTTCGTTGGTTCGTTGGTTCGTTGGTTCGTTGGTTCGTTGGTTCGTTGGTTCGTTGGTTCGTTGGTTCGTTGGTTCGTTGGTTCGTTGTTTCGTTGGTTCGTTGGTTCGTTGGTTCGTTGGTTCGTTGGTTCGTTGGTTCGTTGGTTCGTTGGTTCGTTGGTTCGTTGGTTCGTTGGTTCGTTGGTTCGTTGGTTCGTTGGTTCGTTGGTTCGTTGGTTCGTTGGTTCGTTGGTTCGTTGGTTCGTTGGTTCGTTGGTTCGTTGGTTCGTTGGTTCGTTGGTTCGTTGGTTCGTTGGTTCGTTGGTTCGTTGGTTCGTTGGTTCGTTGGTTCGTTGGTTCGTTGGTTCGTTGGTTCGTTGGTTCGTTGGTTCGTTTGTTTCTTTGTTACTTTCTTTCTTTGTTCGTTTGTTCGTTTGTTCGTTGGGTCGTTGGTTCGTTGGTTCGTTGGTTCGTTTGTTCGTTGGTTCGTTGGTTCGTTGGTTCGTTGGTTCGTTGGATCGTTGGTTCGTTGGTTCGTTGGTTCGTTTGTTTCTTTGTTTGTTTCTTTCTTTGTTCGTTTGTTCGTTTCTTCGTTGGTTCGTTTGTTCGTTTGTTCGCTGGTTCGTTGGTTCGTTGGTTCGTTGGTTCGTTGGTTCGTTGGATCGTTGGTTCGTTGGTTCGTTGGTTCGTTGGTTCGTTTGTTTCTTTGTTTCTTTCTTTCTTTGTTCGTTGGTTCGTTGGTTCGTTGGTTCGTTGGTTCGTTGGTTCGTTGGTTCGTTGGTTCGTTGGTTCGTTGGTTCGCTGGTTCGTTGGTTCGTTGGTTCGTTGGTTCTTTGGTTCGTTGGTTCGTTGGTTCGTTGGTTCGTTGGTTCGTTGGTTCGTTGGTTCGTTGGTTCCTTGGTTCGTTGGTTCGTTGGTTCGTTGGTTCGTTGGTTCTTTGGTTCGTTGGTTCGTTGGTTCGTTGGTTCGTTGGTTCGTTGGTTCGTTGGTTCGTTGGTTCGTTGATTCGTTGGTTCGTTGGTTCGTTGGTTCGTTTGTTTCTTTGTTTCTTTGTTTCTTTCTTTCTTTGTTCGTTTGTTCGTTTGTTCGTTTGTTCGTTGGTTCGTTGGTTCGTTTGTTCGTTTGTTCGTTTGTTCGCTGGTTCGTTGGTTCGTTGGTTCGTTGGTTCGTTGGTTCGTTGGTTCGTTGGTTCGTTGGTTCGTTGGTTCGTTGGTTCGTTTGTTCGTTTGTTCGTTTGTTCGTTTGTTCGCTGGTTCGTTGGTTCGTTGGTTCGTTGGTTCGTTGGTTCGTTGGTTCGTTGGTTCGTTGGTTCGTTGGTTCGTTGGTTCGTTGGTTCGTTGGTTCGTTGGTTCGTTGGTTCGTTGGTTCGTTGGTTCGTTGGTTCGTTGGTTCGTTGGTTCGTTGGTTCGTTGGTTCTTTGGTTCGTTGGTTCGTTGGTTCGTTGGTTCGTTGGTTCGTTGGTTCGTTGGTTCGTTTGTTTCTTTGTTTCTTTCTTTCTTTGTTCGTTTGTTCGTTTTTTCGTTTGTTCGTTTGTTCGTTTGATCGTTTGTTCGTTTGTTCGTTGGGTCGTTGGTTCGTTGGTTCGTTGGTTCGTTTGTTCGTTGGTTCGTTGGTTCGTTGGTTCGTTGGTTCGTTGGATCGTTGGTTCGTTGGTTCGTTGGTTCGTTGGTTCGTTTGTTTCTTTGTTTCTTTCTTTCTTTGTTCGTTGGTTCGTTGGTTCGTTGGTTCGTTGGTTCGTTGGTTCGTTGGTTCGTTGGTTCGTTGGTTCGTTGGTTCGTTGGTTCGTTGGTTCGCTGGTTCGTTGGTTCGTTGGTTCGTTTGTTCTTTGGTTCGTTGGTTCGTTGGTTCGTTGGTTCGTTGATTCGTTGGTTCGTTGGTTCGTTGGTTCCTTGGTTCGTTGGTTCGTTGGTTCGTTGGTTCGTTGGTTCTTTGGTTCGTTGGTTCGTTGGTTCGTTGGTTCGTTGGTTCGTTGGTTCGTTGGTTCGTTGGTTCGTTGATTCGTTGGTTCGTTGGTTCGTTGGTTCGTTTGTTTCTTTGTTTCTTTGTTTCTTTCTTTCTTTGTTCGTTTGTTCGTTTGTTCGTTTGTTCGTTTGTTCGTTGGTTCGTTGGTTCGTTTGTTCGTTTGTTAGTTTGTTCGTTTGTTCGCTGGTTCGTTGGTTCGTTGGTTCGTTGGTTCGTTGGTTCGTTTTTTCGTTTGTTCGCTGGTTCGTTGGTTCGTTGGTTCGTTGGTTCGTTGGTTCGTTGGTTCGTTGGTTCGTTGGTTCGTTGGTTCGTTGGTTCGTTTGTTTCTTTGTTTCTTTCTTTCTTTGTTCGTTTGTTCGTTTGTTCGTTTGTTCGTTTGATCGTTGGTTCGTTGGTTCGTTGGTTCGTTGGTTCGTTGGTTCGTTGGTTCGTTGGTTCGTTGGTTTGTTGGTTCGTTGGTTCTTTGGTTCGTTGGTTCGTTGGTTCGTTGGTTCGTTGGTTCGTTGGTTCGTTGGTTCGTTGGTTCGTTGGTTCGTTGATTCGTTGGTTCGTTGGTTCGTTGGTTCGTTGGTTCGTTGGTTCGTTGGTTCGTTGGTTCGTTGGTTCGTTGGTTCGTTGGTTCGTTGGTTCGTTGGTTCGTTGGTTCGTTGGTTCGTTGGTTCGTTGGTTCGTTGGTTCGTTGGTTCGTTGGTTCGTTGGTTCGTTGGTTCGTTGGTTCGTTGGTTCGTTGGTTCGTTGGTTCGTTGGTTCGTTGGTTCGTTGGTTCGTTGGTTCGTTGGTTCGTTTGTTTCTTTGTTTCTTTCTTTCTTTGTTCGTTTGTTCGTTTGTTCGTTTGTTCGTTGGGTCGTTGGTTCGTTGGTTCGTTGGTTCGTTGGTTCGTTGTTTCGTTGGTTCGTTGGTTCATTGGTTCGTTGGTTCGTTGGTTCGTTGGTTCGTTGGTTCGTTGGTTCGTTGGTTCGTTGGTTCGTTGGTTCGTTGGTTCGTTGGTTCGTTTGTTTCTTTGTTTCTTTCTTTCTTTGTTCGTTTGTTCGTTTGTTCGATTGTTCGTTTGTTCGTTGGGTCGTTGGTTCGTTGGTTCGTTGGTTCGTTGGTTCGTTGGTTCGTTGGTTCGTTGGTTCGTTGGTCGTTGGTTCGTTGGTTCGTTGGTTCGTTGGTTCGTTGGTTCGTTGGTTCGTTGGTTCGTTGGTTCGTTGGTTCGTTGGTTCGTTGGTTCGTTGGTTCGTTGGTTCGTTGGTTCGTTGGTTCGTTGGTTCGTTGGTTCGTTGGTTCGTTGGTTCGTTGGTTCGTTGGTTCGTTGGTTCGTTGGTTCGTTGGTTCGTTGGTTCGTTGGTTCGTTGGTTCGTTGGTTCGTTGGTTCGTAGGTTCGTTGGTTCGTTGGTTCGTTGGTTCGTTGGTTCGTTGGTTCGTTGGTTCGTTGGTTCGTTGGTTCGTTGGTTCCTTGGTTCGTTGGTTCGTTGGTTCGTTGGTTCGTTGGTTCGTTGGTTCGTTGGTTCGTTGGTTCGTTGGTTCGTTGGTTCGTTGGTTCGTTGGTTCGTTGGTTCGTTGGTTCGTTGGTTCGTTGGTTCGTTGGTTCGTTGTTTGTTTCTTTGTTTC
>NW_027486656.1:0-21046 GCF_050908995.1 Andrena cerasifolii | reverse complement strand
AGTTTTACTAGTTTCACTAGTTTCACTAGTTTCACTAGTTTTACTAGTTTTACTAGTTTTACTAGTTTTACTAGTTTTACTAGTTTTACTAGTTTTACTCGTTTTACTAGTTTTACTAGTTTTACTCGTTTTACTCGAATTACTCGTTTTACTCGTTTTACTCGTTTTACTCGTTTTACTAGTTTTACTAGTTTTACTAGTTTTACTAGTTTTACTAGTTTTACTCGTTTTACTCGTTTTACTCGTTTTACTCGTTTTACTCGAATTACTCGTTTTACTCGTTTTACTCGTTTTACTCGTTTTACTAGTTTTACTAGTTTTACTAGTTTTACTAGTTTTACTCGTTTTACTCGTTTTACTCGTTTTACTCGTTTTACTCGTTTTACTCGTTTTACTCGTTTTACTCGTTTTACTCGTTTTACTCGTTTTACTCGTTTTACTCGTTTTACTCGTTTTACTCGTTTTACTCGTTTTACTCGTTTTACTCGTTTTACTCGTTTTACTCGTTTTACTCGTTTTACTCGTTTTGTTCGTTTTGCTCGTTTTGCTCGTTTTACTAGTTTTACTAGTTTTACTCGTTTTACTCGTTTTACTCGTTTTACTAGTTTTACTCGTTTTACTAGTTTTACTAGTTTTACTAGTTTTACTAGTTTTACTCGTTTTACTCGTTTTACTCGTTTTACTCGTTTTACTCGTTTTACTCGTTTTACTCGTTTTACTCGTTTACTCGGTTTACTCGGTTTACTCGGTTTACTCGTTTTACTCGTTTTACTCGTTTTACTCGTTTTACTCGTTTTACTCGTTTTACTAGTTTTACTAGTTTTACTAGTTTTACTAGTTTTACTAGTTTTACTAGTTTTGCTCGTTTTACTCGTTTTACTAGTTTTACTAGTTTTACTAGTTTTACTAGTTTTACTCGTTTTACTCGTTTTACTCGTTTTACTCGTTTTACTCGTTTTACTCGTTTTACTCGTTTTACTCGTTTTACTCGTTTTACTCGTTTTACTCGTTTTACTAGTTTTACTAGTTTCACTAGTTTCACTAGTTTCACTAGTTTTACTAGTTTCACTAGTTTCACTAGTTTTACTAGTTTTACTAGTTTTACTAGTTTTACTCGTTTTACTCGTTTTACTCGTTTTACTCGTTTTACTCGTTTTACTCGAATTACTCGTTTTACTCGTTTTACTCGTTTTACTCGTTTTACTCGTTTTACTCGTTTTACTCGTTTTACTACTTTTACTAGTTTTGCTCGTTTTACACGTTTTACTCGTTTTACTCGTTTTACTCGTTTTACTCGTTTTACTCGTTTTACTCGTTTTACTCGTTTTACTCGTTTTACTCGTTTTACTAGTTTTACTAGTTTTACTAGTTTTACTCGTTTTACTCGTTTTACTCGTTTTACTCGTTTTACTCGTTTTACTCGTTTTACTCGTTTTACTCGTTTTACTCGTTTTACTCGTTTTACTCGTTTTACTCGTTTTCCTCGTTTTACTCGTTTTACTCGTTTTACTCGTTTTACTCGTTTTACTCGTTTTACTAGTTTTACTAGTTTTACTAGTTTTACTAGTTTTACTAGTTTTACTAGTTTTACTAGTTTTACTAGTTTTACTAGTTTTACTAGTTTCACTAGTTTCACTAGTTTCACTAGTTTCACTAGTTTTACTAGTTTTACCAGATTTACTAGTTTTACTAGTTTTACTAGTTTTACTAGTTTTACTCGTTTTACTCGTTTTACTCGAATTACTCGTTTTACTCGTTTTACTCGTTTTACTAGTTTTACTAGTTTTACTAGTTTTACTCGTTTTACTCGTTTTACTCGTTTTACTCGTTTTACTCGTTTTACTCGTTTTACTCGTTTTACTCGTTTTACTCGTTTTACTCGTTTTACTCGTTTTACTCGTTTTACTCGTTTTACTCGTTTTACTCGTTTTACTCGTTTTACTCGTTTTACTCGTTTTACTCGTTTTACTCGTTTTGTTCGTTTTGCTCGTTTTGCTCGTTTTACTAGTTTTACTAGTTTTACTCGCTTTACTCGTTTTACTCGTTTTACTCGTTTTACTCGTTTTACTAGTTTTACTCGTTTTACTAGTTTTACTAGTTTTACTAGTTTTACTCGTTTTACTCGTTTTACTCGTTTTACTCGTTTTACTCGTTTTGCTCGTTTTGCTCGTTTTACTCGTTTTACTCGTTTTGCTCGTTTTGCTCGTTTTACTCGTTTTACTCGTTTTACTCGTTTTACTCGGTTTACTCGGTTTACTCGTTTTACTCGTTTTACTCGTTTTACTCGTTTTACTCGTTTTACTCGTTTTACTCGTTTTACTCGTTTTACTCGTTTTACTCGTTTTACTCGGTTTACTCGGTTTACTCGTTTTACTCGTTTTACTCGTTTTACTAGTTTTACTAGTTTTACTAGTTTTACTAGTTTTACTAGTTTTACTCGTTTTACTCGTTTTACTCGAATTACTCGTTTTACTCGTTTTACTCGTTTTACTAGTTTTACTAGTTTTAGTCGTTTTACTCGTATTACTCGTTTTACTCGTTTTACTCGTTTTACTCGTTTTACTCGTTTTACTCATTTTACACGTTTTACTCGTTTTACTCGTTTTACTCGTTTTACTCGTTTTGTTCGTTTTGCTCGTTTTGCTCGTTTTACTAGTTTTACTAGTTTTACTCGCTTTACTCGTTTTACTCGTTTTACTCGTTTTACTAGTTTTACTCGTTTTACTAGTTTTACTAGTTTTACTAGTTTTACTAGTTTTACTCGTTTTACTCGTTTTACTCGTTTTACTCGTTTTACTCGTTTTGCTCGTTTTGCTCGTTTTACTCGTTTTACTCGTTTTGCTCGTTTTGCTCGTTTTACTCGTTTTACTCGTTTTACTCGTTTTACTCGGTTTACTCGGTTTACTCGTTTTACTCGTTTTACTCGTTTTACTCGTTTTACTCGTTTTACTCGTTTTACTCGTTTTACTCGTTTTACTCGTTTTACTCGTTTTACTCGGTTTACTCGGTTTACTCGTTTTACTCGTTTTACTCGTTTTACTCGTTTTACTAGTTTTACTAGTTTTACTAGTTTTACTAGTTTTACTAGTTTTACTAGTTTTACTAGTTTTACTAGTTTTACTAGTTTTACTAGTTTTACTAGTTTCACTAGTTTCACTAGTTCCACTAGTTTTACTACTTTTACTAGTTTTACTAGATTTACTAGTTTTACTAGTTTTACTAGTTTTACTCGTTTTACTCGTTTTACTCGAATTACTCGTTTTACTCGTTTTACTCGTTTTACTCGTTTTACTCGTTTTGCTCGTTTTGCTCGTTTTGCTCGTTTTGCTCGTTTTGCTCGTTTTGCTCGTTTTGCTCGTTTTGCTCGTTTTGCTCGTTTTGCTCGTTTTGCTCGTTTTACTAGTTTTACTAGTTTTACTCGTTTTACTCGTTTTACTCGTTTTACTCGTTTTACTCGTTTTACTCGTTTTACTCGTTTTCCTCGTTTTACTCGTTTTACTCGTTTTACTCGTTTTACTCGTTTTACTCGTTTTACTAGTTTTACTCGTTTTACTAGTTTTACTAGTTTTACTAGTTTTACTAGTTTTACTAGTTTTACTAGTTTTACTAGTTTTACTAGTTTTACTAGTTTTACTAGTTTCACTAGTTTCACTAGTTTCACTAGTTTTACTAGTTTTACTAGTTTTACTAGATTTACTAGTTTTACTAGTTTTACTAGTTTTACTAGTTTTACTCGTTTTACTCGTTTTACTCGAATTACTCGTTTTACTCGTTTTACTCGTTTTACTAGTTTTACTAGTTTTCCTAGTTTTACTCGTTTTACTCGTTTTACTCGTTTTACTCGTTTTACTCGTTTTACTCGTTTTACTCGTTTTACTCGTTTTACTCGTTTTACTCGTTTTACTCGTTTTACTCGTTTTACTCGTTTTGTTCGTTTTGCTCGTTTTGCTCGTTTTACTAGTTTTACTAGTTTTACTCGTTTTACTCGTTTTACTCGTTTTACTCGTTTTACTAGTTTTACTCGTTTTACTAGTTTTACTAGTTTTACTAGTTTTACTAGTTTTACTAGTTTTACTCGTTTTACTCGTTTTACTCGTTTTACTCGTTTTACTCGTTTTGCTCGTTTTGCTCGTTTTACTCGTTTTCCTCGTTTTGCTCGTTTTGCTCGTTTTACTCGTTTTACTCGTTTTACTCGTTTTACTCGGTTTACTCGGTTTACTCGTTTTACTCGTTTTACTCGTTTTACTCGTTTTACTCGTTTTACTCGTTTTACTCGTTTTACTCGGTTTACTCGGTTTACTCGTTTTACTCGTTTTACTCGTTTTACTCGTTTTACTCGTTTTACTCGTTTTACTCGTTTTACTCGTTTTACTCGGTTTACTCGGTTTACTCGTTTTACTCGTTTTACTCGTTTTACTAGTTTTACTAGTTTTACTAGTTTTACTAGTTTTACTCGTTTTACTCGTTTTACTCGTTTTACTCGTTTTACTCGTTTTACTCGTTTTACTCGTTTTACTCGTTTTACTCGTTTTACTCGTTTTACTCGTTTTACTCGTTTTACTCGTTTTGTTCGTTTTGCTCGTTTTGCTCGTTTTACTAGTTTTACTAGTTTTACTCGTTTTACTCGTTTTACTCGTTTTACTCGTTTTACTAGTTTTACTAGTTTTACTAGTCTTACTAGTTTTACTAGTTTTACTAGTTTTACTAGTTTTACTAGTTTTACTAGTTTCACTAGTTTCACTAGTTTCACTAGTTTTACTAGTTTTACTAGTTTTACTAGATTTACTAGTTTTACTAGTTTTACTAGTTTTACTCGTTTTACTCGTTTTACTCGTTTTACTCGAATTACTCGTTTTACTCGTTTTACTCGTTTTACTCGTTTTACTCGTTTTACTCGTTTTACTCGTTTTACTCGTTTTACTCGTTTTACTCGTTTTACTCGTTTTACTCGTTTTACTCGTTTTGCTCGTTTTGCTCGTTTTGCTCGTTTGCTCGTTTTGCTCGTTTTGCTCGTTTTGCTCGTTTTGCTCGTTTTGCTCGTTTTGCTCGTTTTGCTCGTTTTGCTCGTTTTGCTCGTTTTACTAGTTTTACTAGTTTTACTCGTTTTACTCGTTTTACTCGTTTTACTCGTTTTACTCGTTTTACTCGTTTTCCTCGTTTTACTCGTTTTGCTCGTTTTACTCGTTTTACTCGTTTTACTCGTTTTACTCGTTTTACTCGTTTTACTAGTTTTACTAGTTTTACTAGTCTTACTAGTTTTACTAGTTTTACTAGTTTTACTAGTTTCACTAGTTTTACTAGTTTTACTAGTTTCACTAGTTTCACTAGTTTCACTAGTTTTACTAGTTTTACTAGTTTTACTAGTTTTACTAGATTTACTAGTTTTACTAGTTTTACTAGTTTTACTCGTTTTACCGTTTTACTCGTTTTACTCGTTTTACTCGTTTTGTTCGTTTTGCTCGTTTTGCTCGTTTTACTAGTTTTACTAGTTTTACTCGTTTTACTCGTTTTACTCGTTTTACTAGTTTTACTCGTTTTACTAGTTTTACTAGTTTTACTAGTTTTACTAGTTTTACTCGTTTTAC
The DNA here is from genome assembly GCF_050908995.1 of Andrena cerasifolii. NCBI lineage: Eukaryota > Metazoa > Arthropoda > Insecta > Hymenoptera > Andrenidae > Andrena > Andrena cerasifolii. The sequence continues at coordinate 15,461 of NW_027486656.1, read as the reverse complement.
TCGTTTTACTCGTATTACTCGTTTTACTCGTTTTACTCGTTTTACTCGTTTTACTCGTTTTACTCGTTTTACTCGTTTTACTCGTTTTACTCGGTTTACTCGGTTTACTCGTTTTACTCGTTTTACTCGTTTTACTCGTTTTACTCGTTTTACTCGTTTTACTCGTTTTACTCGTTTTACTAGTTTTACTAGTTTTACTAGTTTTACTAGTTTTACTAGTTTTACTCGTTTTACTCGTTTTACTCGTTTTACTCGTTTCACTAGTTTTACTAGTTTTACTAGTTTTACTAGTTTTACTCGTTTTACTCGTTTTACTCGAATTACTCGTTTTACTCGTTTTACTCGTTTTACTCGTTTTGCTCGTTTTACTCGTTTTACTCGTTTTACTCGTTTTACTCGTTTTACTAGTTTTACTCGTTTTACTCGGTTTACTCGGTTTACTCGTTTTACTCGTTTTACTCGTTTTACTCGTTTTACTCGTTTTACTCGTTTTACTCGTTTTACTAGTTTTACTAGTTTTACTAGTTTTACTAGTTTTACTAGTTTTACTAGTTTTACTAGTTTCACTAGTTTCACTAGTTTCACTAGTTTTACTAGTTTTACTAGTTTTACTAGTTTTACTAGTTTTACTAGTTTTACTAGTTTTACTCGTTTTACTCGTTTTACTCGAATTACTCGTTTTACTCGTTTTACTCGTTTTACTCGTTTTACTAGTTTTACTAGTTTTACTAGTTTTACTAGTTTTACTCGTTTTACTCGTTTTACTCGTTTTACTCGTTTTACTCGTTTTACTCGTTTTACTCGTTTTACTCGTTTTGTTCGTTTTGCACGTTTTGCTCGTTTTACTAGTTTTACTAGTTTTACTCGTTTTACTCGTTTTACTCGTTTTACTAGTTTTACTAGTTTTACTAGTTTTACTAGTTTTACTAGTTTTACTAGTTTTACTAGTTTTACTCGTTTTACTCGAATTACTCGTTTTACTCGTTTTACTCGTTTTACTCGTTTTACTAGTTTTACTAGTTTTACTAGTTTTACTAGTTTTACTCGTTTTACTCGTTTTACTCGTTTTACTCGTTTTACTCGTTTTACTCGTTTTACTCGTTTTACTCGTTTTACTCGTTTTACTCGTTTTACTCGTTTTACTCGTTTTACTCGTTTTACTCGTTTTACTCGTTTTACTCGTTTTGTTCGTTTTGCTCGTTTTGCTCGTTTTACTAGTTTTACTAGTTTTACTCGTTTTACTCGTTTTACTCGTTTTACTCGTTTTACTCGTTTTACTCGTTTTACTAGTTTTACTAGTTTTACTAGTTTTACTCGTTTTACTCGTTTTACTCGTTTTACTAGTTTTACTAGTTTTACTAGTTTTACTAGTTTTACTAGTTTTACTAGTTTTACTAGTTTTACTCGTTTTACTCGAATTACTCGTTTTACTCGTTTTACTCGTTTTACTCGTTTTACTCGTTTTACTCGTTTTACTCGTTTTACTCGTTTTACTCGTTTTACTCGTTTTACTCGTTTTACTCGTTTTACTCGGTTTACTCGGTTTACTCGTTTTACTCGTTTTACTCGTTTTACTCGTTTTACTCGTTTTGCTCGCTTTACTAGTTTTGCTCGTTTTACTCGTTTTACTCGTTTTGCTCGTTTTGCTCGTTTTACTCGTTTTACTCGTTTTACTCGTTTTACTCGGTTTACTCGGTTTACTCGTTTTACTCGTTTTACTCGTTTTACTCGTTTTACTCGTTTTACTCGTTTTACTCGTTTTACTCGGTTTACTCGGTTTACTCGGTTTACTCGTTTTACTCGTTTTACTCGTTTTACTCGTTTTACTCGTTTTACTAGTTTTACTAGTTTTACTAGTTTTACTAGTTTTACTAGTTTTACTAGTTTTACTAGTTTTACTAGTTTCACTAGTTTCACTAGTTTCACTAGTTTTACTAGTTTTGCTAGATTTACTAGATTTACTAGTTTTACTAGTTTTACTAGTTTTACTCGTTTTACTCGTTTTACTCGAATTACTCGTTTTACTCGTTTTACTCGTTTTACTCGTTTTACTAGTTTTACTAGTTTTACTAGTTTTACTAGTTTTACTCGTTTTACTCGTTTTACTCGTTTTACTCGTTTTACTCGTTTTACTCGTTTTACTCGTTTTACTCGTTTTACTCGTTTTACTCGTTTTACTCGTTTTACTCGTTTTACTCGTTTTACTCGTTTTACTCGTTTTACTCGTTTTACTCGTTTTACTCGTTTTGTTCGTTTTGCTCGTTTTGCTCGTTTTACTAGTTTTACTAGTTTTACTCGTTTTACTCGTTTTACTCGTTTTACTAGTTTTACTCGTTTTACTAGTTTTACTAGTTTTACTAGTTTTACTAGTTTTACTAGTTTTACTAGTTTTACTAGTTTTACTAGTTTTACTCGTTTTACTCGTTTTACTCGTTTTACTCGTTTTACTCGTTTTACTCGTTTTACTCGTTTTACTCGAATTACTCGTTTTACTCGTTTTACTCGTTTTACTCGTTTTACTCGTTTTACTCGTTTTACTCGTTTTACTACTTTTACTAGTTTTGCTCGTTTTACACGTTTTACTCGTTTTACTCGTTTTACTCGTTTTACTCGTTTTACTCGTTTTACTCGTTTTACTCGTTTTACTCGTTTTACTAGTTTTACTAGTTTTACTAGTTTTACTCGTTTTACTCGTTTTACTCGTTTTACTCGTTTTACTCGTTTTACTCGTTTTACTCGTTTTACTCGTTTTACTCGTTTTACTCGTTTTACTCGTTTTACTCGTATTACTCGTTTTACTCGTTTTACTCGTTTTACTCGTTTTACTCGTTTTACTCGTTTTACTCGTTTTACTCGTTTTACTCGTTTTACTAGTTTTACTAGTTTTACTAGTTTTACTAGTTTTACTAGTTTTACTAGTTTTACTAGTTTTACTAGTTTGACTAGTTTTACTCGTTTTACTCGTATTACTCGTTTTACTCGTTTTACTCGTTTTACTCGTTTTACTCGTTTTACTCGTTTTACTCGTTTTACTAGTTTTGCTCGTTTTACTCGTTTTACTCGTTTTACTCGTTTTACTCGTTTTACTCGTTTTACTCGTTTTACTCGTTTTACTCGTTTTACTCGTTTTACTCGTTTTACTCGTTTTACTCGTTTTACTCGTTTTGCTCGTTTTGCTCGTTTTGCTCGTTTTGCTCGTTTTGCTCGTTTTGCTCGTTTTGCTCGTTTTGCTCGTTTTGCTCGTTTTGCTCGTTTTGCTCGTTTTACTAGTTTTACTAGTTTTACTAGTTTTACTAGTTTTACTCGTTTTACTCGTTTTACTCGTTTTACTCGTTTTACCTCGTTTTACTCGTTTTACTCGTTTTCCTCGTTTTACTCGTTTTACTCGTTTTACTCGTTTTACTCGTTTTACTCGTTTTACTAGTTTTACTAGTTTTACTAGTTTTACTAGTTTTACTAGTTTTACTAGTTTTACTAGTTTTACTAGTTTTACTAGTTTTACTCGTTTTACTCGAATTACTCGTTTTACTCGTTTTACTCGTTTTACTAGTTTTACTAGTTTTACTAGTTTTACTCGTTTTACTCGTTTTACTCGTTTTACTCGTTTTACTCGTTTTACTCGTTTTACTCGTTTTACTCGTTTTACTCGTTTTACTCGTTTTACTCGTTTTACTCGTTTTACTCGTTTTACTCGTTTTACTCGTTTTACTCGTTTTACTCGTTTTGTTCGTTTTGCTCGTTTTGCTCGTTTTACTAGTTTTACTAGTTTTACTCGCTTTACTCGTTTTACTCGTTTTACTCGTTTTACTCGTTTTACTAGTTTTACTCGTTTTACTAGTTTTACTAGTTTTACTAGTTTTACTAGTTTTACTCGTTTTACTCGTTTTACTCGTTTTACTCGTTTTGCTCGTTTTGCTCGTTTTACTCGTTTTACTCGTTTTGCTCGTTTTGCTCGTTTTACTCGTTTTACTCGTTTTACTCGTTTTACTCGTTTTACTCGGTTTACTCGGTTTACTCGTTTTACTCGTTTTACTCGTTTTACTCGTTTTACTCGTTTTACTCGTTTTACTCGTTTTACTCGTTTTACTCGTTTTACTCGTTTTACTCGTTTTACTCGGTTTACTCGGTTTACTCGTTTTACTCGTTTTACTCGTTTTACTAGTTTTACTAGTTTTACTAGTTTTACTAGTTTTACTAGTTTTACTAGTTTTACTAGTTTTACTAGTTTTACTAGTTTCACTAGTTTCACTAGTTCCACTAGTTTTACTAGTTTTACTAGTTTTACTAGATTTACTAGTTTTACTAGTTTTACTAGTTTTACTCGTTTTACTCGTTTTACTCGAATTACTCGTTTTACTCGTTTTACTCGTTTTACTCGTTTTACTCGTTTTGCTCGTTTTGCTCGTTTTGCTCGTTTTGCTCGTTTTGCTCGTTTTGCTCGTTTTGCTCGTTTTGCTCGTTTTGCTCGTTTTGCTCGTTTTGCTCGTTTTGCTCGTTTTGCTCGTTTTACTAGTTTTACTAGTTTTACTCGTTTTACTCGTTTTACTCGTTTTACTCGTTTTACTCGTTTTACTCGTTTTACTCGTTTTCCTCGTTTTACTCGTTTTACTCGTTTTACTCGTTTTACTCGTTTTACTCGTTTTACTCGTTTTACTAGTTTTACTAGTTTTACTAGTTTTACTAGTTTTACTAGTTTTACTAGTTTTACTAGTTTTACTAGTTTTACTAGTTTCACTAGTTTCACTAGTTTCACTAGTTTTACTAGTTTTACTAGTTTTACTAGATTTACTAGTTTTACTAGTTTTACTAGTTTTACTAGTTTTACTCGTTTTACTCGTTTTACTCGAATTACTCGTTTTACTCGTTTTACTCGTTTTACTCGTTTTACTAGTTTCACTAGTTTTCCTAGTTTTACTCGTTTTACTCGTTTTACTCGTTTTACTCGTCTTACTCGTTTTACTCGTTTTACTCGTTTTACTCGTTTTACTCGTTTTACTCGTTTTACTCGTTTTACTCGTTTTACTCGTTTTACTCGTTTTACTCGTTTTACTCGTTTTACTCGTTTTGTTCGTTTTGCTCGTTTTGCTCGTTTTACTAGTTTTACTAGTTTTACTCGTTTTACTCGTTTTACTCGTTTTACTCGTTTTACTAGTTTTACTCGTTTTACTAGTTTTACTAGTTTTACTAGTTTTACTCGTTTTACTCGTTTTACTCGTTTTACTCGTTTTACTCGTTTTGCTCGTTTTGCTCGTTTTACTCGTTTTACTCGTTTTGCTCGTTTTGCTCGTTTTACTCGTTTTACTCGTTTTACTCGTTTTACTCGGTTTACTCGGTTTACTCGTTTTACTCGTTTTACTCGTTTTACTCGTTTTACTCGTTTTACTCGTTTTACTCGTTTTACTCGGTTTAACTCGTTTTACTCGTTTTACTCGTTTTACTCGTTTTACTCGTTTTACTCGTTTTACTCGTTTTACTCGTTTTACTCGTTTTACTCGTTTTACTCGTTTTACTCGTTTTACTCGTTTACTCGGTTTACTCGGTTTACTCGTTTTACTCGTTTTACTCGTTTTACTAGTTTTACTAGTTTTACTAGTTTTACTAGTTTTACTCGTTTTACTCGTTTTACTCGTTTTACTCGTTTTACTCGTTTTACTCGTTTTACTCGTTTTACTCGTTTTACTCGTTTTACTCGTTTTACTCGTTTTACTCGTTTTACTCGTTTTACTCGTTTTACTCGTTTTACTCGTTTTGCTCGTTTTGCTCGTTTTGCTCGTTTGCTCGTTTTGCTCGTTTTGCTCGTTTTGCTCGTTTTGCTCGTTTTGCTCGTTTTGCTCGTTTTGCTCGTTTTGCTCGTTTTGCTCGTTTTGCTCGTTTTGCTCGTTTTACTAGTTTTACTAGTTTTACTCGTTTTACTCGTTTTACTCGTTTTACTCGTTTTCCTCGTTTTACTCGTTTTGCTCGTTTTGCTCGTTTTACTCGTTTTACTCGTTTTACTCGTTTTACTCGTTTTACTCGTTTTACTCGTTTTACTAGTTTTACTAGTTTTACTAGTCTTACTAGTGTTACTAGTTTTACTAGTTTTACTAGTTTCACTAGTTTTACTAGTTTTACTAGTTTCACTAGTTTCACTAGTTTCACTAGTTTTACTAGTTTTACTAGTTTTACTAGTTTTACTAGATTTACTAGTTTTACTAGTTTTACTAGTTTTACTCGTTTTACTCGTTTTACTCGAATTACTCGTTTTACTCGTTTTACTCGTTTTACTAGTTTTACTAGTTTTACTCGTTTTACTCGTTTTACTCGTTTTACTCGTTTTACTCGTTTTACTCGTTTTAGTCGTTTTACTCGTTTTACTCGTTTTACTCGTTTTACTCGTTTTACTCGTTTTGTTCGTTTTGCTCGTTTTGCTCGTTTTACTAGTTTTACTAGTTTTACTCGTTTTACTCGTTTTACTCGTTTTACTAGTTTTACTCGTTTTACTAGTTTTACTAGTTTTACTAGTTTTACTAGTTTTACTCGTTTTACTCGTTTTACTCGTATTACTCGTTTTACTCGTTTTACTCGTTTTACTCGTTTTACTCGTTTTACTCGTTTTACTCGTTTTACTCGTTTTACTCGGTTTACTCGGTTTACTCGTTTTACTCGTTTTACTCGTTTTACTCGTTTTACTCGTTTTACTCGTTTTACTCGTTTTACTCGTTTTACTAGTTTTACTAGTTTTACTAGTTTTACTAGTTTTACTAGTTTTACTAGTTTTGCTCGTTTTACTCGTTTTACTCGTTTTACTCGTTTTACTCGTTTTACTCGTTTTACTCGTTTTACTAGTTTTACTAGTTTTACTAGTTTTACTAGTTTTACTAGTTTTACTAGTTTTACTAGTTTTACTAGTTTTACTAGTTTTACTAGTTTTACTAGTTTTGCTCGTTTTACACGTTTTACACGTTTTACTCGTTTTACTCGTTTTACTCGTTTTACTCGTTTTACTCGTTTTACTCGGTTTTCTCGTTTTACTCGTTTTACTCGTTTTACTCGTTTTACTCGGTTTACTCGTTTTACTCGTTTTACTCGTTTTACTCGGTTTACTCGGTTTACTCGTTTTACTCGTTTTACTCGTTTTACTCGTTTTACTCGTTTTACTCGTTTTACTCGTTTTACTAGTTTTACTAGTTTTACTAGTTTTACTAGTTTTACTAGTTTTGCTCGTTTTACTCGTTTTACTAGTTCTACTAGTTTTACTAGTTTTACTAGTTTTACTCGTTTTACTCGTTTTACTCGTTTTACTCGTTTTACTCGTTTTACTCGTTTTACTCGGTTTACTCGGTTTACTCGGTTTACTCGTTTTACTCGTTTTACTCGTTTTACTCGTTTTACTCGTTTTACTCGTTTTACTCGTTTTACTCGTTTTACTCGTTTTACTCGGTTTACTCGGTTTACTCGTTTTACTCGTTTTACTCGTTTTACTCGTTTTACTCGTTTTACTCGTTTTACTCGTTTTACTCGTTTTGCTCGTTTTACTAGTTTTGGTCGTTTTACTCGTTTTACTCGTTTTGCTCGTTTTGCTCGTTTTACTCGTTTTACTCGTTTTACTCGGTTTACTCGGTTTACTCGTTTTACTCGTTTTACTCGTTTTACTCGTTTTACTCGTTTTACTCGTTTTACTCGGTTTACTCGGTTTACTCGTTTTACTCGTTTTACTCGTTTTACTCGTTTTACTCGTTTTACTAGTTTTACTAGTTTTACTAGTTTTACTAGTTTTACTAGTTTTACTAGTTTTACTAGTTTTACTAGTTTTACTAGTTTCACTAGTTTCACTAGTTTCACTAGTTTTACTAGTTTTACTAGTTTTACAAGATTTACTAGTTTTACTAGTTTTACTAGTTTTACTCGTTTTACTCGTTTTACTAGTTTTACTCGTTTTACTCGTTTTACTCGTTTTACTAGTTTTACTCGTTTTACTAGTTTTACTAGTTTTACTAGTTTTACTAGTTTTACTCGTTTTACTCGTTTTACTCGTATTACTCGTTTTACTCGTTTTACTCGTTTTACTCGTTTTACTCGTTTTACTCGTTTTACTCGTTTTACTCGTTTTACTCGTTTTACTCGGTTTACTCGGTTTACTCGTTTTACTCGTTTTACTCGTTTTACTCGTTTTACTCGTTTTACTCGTTTTACTAGTTTTACTAGTTTTACTAGTTTTACTAGTTTTACTAGTTTTACTAGTTTTGCTCGTTTTACTCGTTTTACTAGTTTTACTAGTTTTACTAGTTTTACTAGTTTTACTCGTTTTACTCGTTTTACTCGTTTTACTCGTTTTACTCGTTTTACTCGTTTTACTCGTTTTACTCGTTTTACTCGTTTTACTCGTTTTACTCGTTTTACTCGTTTTACTAGTTTTACTAGTTTTACTAGTTTAACTAGTTTTACTAGTTTTACTAGTTCCACTAGTTTCACTAGTTTTACTAGTTTTACTAGTTTTACTAGTTTTACTAGTTTTACTAGTTTTACTCGTTTTACTCGTTTTACACGTTTTACTCGAATTACTCGTTTTACTCGTTTTACTCGTTTTACTCGTTTTACTCGTTTTACTCGTTTTACTCGTTTTACTCGTTTTACTCGGTTTACTCGGTTTACTCGTTTTACTCGTTTTACTCGTTTTACTCGTTTTACTCGTTTTACTAGTTTTACTAGATTTACTAGTTTTACTAGTTTTACTAGTTTTACTAGTTTTGCTCGTTTTACACGTTTTACTCGTTTTACTCGTTTTACTAGTTTTACTAGTTTTACTAGTTTTACTAGTTTTACTCGTTTTACTCGTTTTACTCGTTTTACTCGTTTTACTCGTTTTACTCGTTTTACTCGTTTTACTCGTTTTACTCGTTTTACTCGTTTTACTCGGTTTACTCGGTTTACTCGTTTTACTCGTTTTACTCGTTTTACTCGGTTTACTCGGTTTACTCGTTTTACTCGTTTTACTCGTTTTACTCGTTTTACTCGTTTTACTCGTTTTACTCGTTTTACTAGTTTTACTAGTTTTACTAGTTTTACTAGTTTTACTAGTTTTGCTCGTTTTACTCGTTTTACTAGTTTTACTAGTTTTACTAGTTTTACTCGTTTTACTCGTTTTACTCGTTTTACTCGTTTTACTCGTTTTACTCGTTTTACTCGTTTTACTCGTTTTACTCGTTTTACTCGTTTTACTCGTTTTACTCGTTTTACTCGTTTTACTCGTTTTACTCGTTTTACTCGTTTTACTAGTTTTACTAGTTTTACTAGTTTTACTAGTTTCACTAGTTTCACTAGTTTTACTAGTTTCACTAGTTTCACTAGTTTTACTAGTTTTACTAGTTTTACTCGTTTTACTCGTTTTACTCGAATCACTCGTTTTACTCGTTTTACTCGTTTTACTCGTTTTACTCGTTTTACACGTTTTACTCGTTTTACTCGTTTTACTCGTTTTACTCGTTTTACTCGTTTTACTCGTTTTACTCGGTTTACTCGGTTTACTCGTTTTACTCGTTTTACTCGTTTTACTCGTTTTACTCGTTTTACTAGTTTTACTAGTTTTACTAGTTTTACTAGTTTTACTAGTTTTGCTCGTTTTACACGTTTTACTCGTTTTACTCGTTTTACTCGTTTTACTCGTTTTTCTCGTTTTACTCGTTTTACTCGTTTTACTCGTTTTACTCGTTTTACTCGTTTTACTCGTTTTACTCGTTTTAGTCGTTTTACTCGTTTTACTCGTTTTACTCGTTTTACTCGTTTTACTCGTTTTACTCGTTTTACTCGTTTTACTCGTTTTACTCGTTTTACTCGTTTTACTAGTTTTACTAGTTTTACTAGTTTTACTAGTTTTACTCGTTTTACTCGTTTTACTCGTTTTACTCGTTTTACTCGTTTTACTCGTTTTACTCGTTTTACTCGTTTTACTCGTTTTACTCGTTTTACTCGTTTTACTCGTTTTACTCGTTTTACTCGTTTTACTCGTTTTACTCGTTTTACTCGTTTTACTCGGTTTACTCGGTTTACTCGTTTTACTCGTTTTACTCGTTTTACTCGTTTTACTCGTTTTACTCGTTTTACTCGTTTTACTCGTTTTACTCGTTTTACTCGTTTTACTCGGTTTACTCGGTTTACTCGTTTTACTCGTTTTACTCGTTTTACTCGTTTTACTCGTTTTACTAGTTTTACTAGTTTTACTAGTTTTACTAGTTTTACTAGTTTTGCTCGTTTTACACGTTTTACTCGTTTTACTCGTTTTACTCGTTTTACTCGTTTTTCTCGTTTTACTCGTTTTACTCGTTTTACTCGTTTTACTCGTTTTACTCGTTTTACTCGTTTTACTCGTTTTAGTCGTTTTACTCGTTTTACTCGTTTTACTCGGTTTACTCGGTTTACTCGTTTTACTCGTTTTACTCGTTTTACTCGTTTTACTCGTTTTACTCGTTTTACTAGTTTTACTAGTTTTACTAGTTTTACTAGTTTTACTAGTTTTACTAGTTTTGCTCGTTTTACTCGTTTTACTAGTTTTACTAGTTTTACTAGTTTTACTAGTTTTACTCGTTTTACTCGTTTTACTCGTTTTACTCGTTTTACTCGTTTTACTCGTTTTACTCGTTTTACTCGTTTTACTCGTTTTACTCGTTTTACTCGTTTTACTCGTTTTACTAGTTTTACTAGTTTTACTAGTTTAACTAGTTTTACTAGTTTTACTAGTTCCACTAGTTTCACTAGTTTTACTAGTTTTACTAGTTTTACTAGTTTTACTAGTTTTACTAGTTTTACTCGTTTTACTCGTTTTACACGTTTTACTCGAATTACTCGTTTTACTCGTTTTACTCGTTTTACTCGTTTTACTCGTTTTACTCGTTTTACTCGTTTTACTCGTTTTACTCGTTTTACTCGGTTTACTCGGTTTACTCGTTTTACTCGTTTTACTCGTTTTACTCGTTTTACTCGTTTTACTAGTTTTACTAGATTTACTAGTTTTACTAGTTTTACTAGTTTTACTAGTTTTGCTCGTTTTACACGTTTTACTCGTTTTACTCGTTTTACTAGTTTTACTAGTTTTACTAGTTTTACTAGTTTTACTCGTTTTACTCGTTTTACTCGTTTTACTCGTTTTACTCGTTTTACTCGTTTTACTCGTTTTACTCGTTTTACTCGTTTTACTCGGTTTACTCGGTTTACTCGTTTTACTCGTTTTACTCGTTTTACTCGGTTTACTCGGTTTACTCGTTTTACTCGTTTTACTCGTTTTACTCGTTTTACTCGTTTTACTCGTTTTACTCGTTTTACTAGTTTTACTAGTTTTACTAGTTTTACTAGTTTTACTAGTTTTGCTCGTTTTACTCGTTTTACTAGTTTTACTAGTTTTACTAGTTTTACTCGTTTTACTCGTTTTACTCGTTTTACTCGTTTTACTCGTTTTACTCGTTTTACTCGTTTTACTCGTTTTACTCGTTTTACTCGTTTTACTCGTTTTACTCGTTTTACTCGTTTTACTAGTTTTACTAGTTTTACTAGTTTTACTAGTTTCACTAGTTTCACTAGTTTTACTAGTTTCACTAGTTTCACTAGTTTTACTAGTTTTACTAGTTTTACTCGTTTTACTCGTTTTACTCGAATCACTCGTTTTACTCGTTTTACTCGTTTTACTCGTTTTACTCGTTTTACACGTTTTACTCGTTTTACTCGTTTTACTCGTTTTACTCGTTTTACTCGTTTTACTCGTTTTACTCGGTTTACTCGGTTTACTCGTTTTACTCGTTTTACTCGTTTTACTCGTTTTACTCGTTTTACTAGTTTTACTAGTTTTACTAGTTTTACTAGTTTTACTAGTTTTGCTCGTTTTACACGTTTTACTCGTTTTACTCGTTTTACTCGTTTTACTCGTTTTTCTCGTTTTACTCGTTTTACTCGTTTTACTCGTTTTACTCGTTTTACTCGTTTTACTCGTTTTACTCGTTTTAGTCGTTTTACTCGTTTTACTCGTTTTACTCGTTTTACTCGTTTTACTCGTTTTACTCGTTTTACTCGTTTTACTCGTTTTACTCGTTTTACTCGTTTTACTAGTTTTACTAGTTTTACTAGTTTTACTAGTTTTACTCGTTTTACTCGTTTTACTCGTTTTACTCGTTTTACTCGTTTTACTCGTTTTACTCGTTTTACTCGTTTTACTCGTTTTACTCGTTTTACTCGTTTTACTCGTTTTACTCGTTTTACTCGTTTTACTCGTTTTACTCGTTTTACTCGTTTTACTCGTTTTACTCGGTTTACTCGGTTTACTCGTTTTACTCGTTTTACTCGTTTTACTCGTTTTACTCGTTTTACTCGTTTTACTCGTTTTACTCGTTTTACTCGTTTTACTCGGTTTACTCGGTTTACTCGTTTTACTCGTTTTACTCGTTTTACTCGTTTTACTCGTTTTACTCGTTTTACTAGTTTTACTAGTTTTACTAGTTTTACTAGTCTCACTAGTTTCACTAGTCTCACTAGTTTCACTAGTTTCACTAGTTTTACTAGTTTTACTAGTTTTACTAGTTTTACTAGTTTTACTAGTTTTACTAGTTTTACTAGTTTTACTAGTTTTACTAGTTTTACTAGTTTTACTCGTTTTACTCGTGTTACTCGAATTACTCGTTTTACTCGTTTTACTCGTTTTACTCGTTTTACTCGTTTTACTCGTTTTACTCGTTTTACTAGTTTTACTCGTTTTACTCGTTTTACTCGTTTTACTCGTTTTACTCGTTTTACTCGTTTTACTCGTTTTACTCGTTGTGTTCGTTTTGCTCGTTTTGCTCGTTTTACTAGTTTTACTAGTTTTACTCGTTTTACTCGTTTTACTAGTTTTACTCGTTTTACTAGTTTTACTAGTTTTACTAGTTTTACTCGTTTTACTCGTTTTACTCGTTTTACTCGTTTTACTCGTTTAACTCGTTTTAGTCGTTTTACTCGTTTTACTCGGTTTACTCGGTTTACTCGTTTTACTCGTTTTACTCGTTTTACTCGTTTTACTCGTTTTACTCGTTTTACTAGTTTTACTAGTTTTACTAGTTTTACTAGTTTTACTAGTTTTACTAGTTTTACTAGTTTTACTCGTTTTACTCGTTTTACTCGAATTACTCGTTTTACTCGTTTTACTCGGTTTACTCGTTTTACTCGTTTTACTCGTTTTACTAGTTTTACTAGTTTTACTAGTTTTACTAGTTTTACTCGTTTTACTCGTTTTACTCGTTTTACTCGTTTTACTCGTTTTACTCGTTTTACTCGTTTTACTCGTTTTACTCGTTTTACTCGTTTTACTCGTTTTACTCGTTTTACTCGTTTTACTCGTTTTACTCGTTTTGCTCGTTTTGCTCGTTTTGCTCGTTTGCTCGTTTTGCTCGTTTTGCTCGTTTTGCTCGTTTTGCTCGTTTTGCTCGTTTTGCTCGTTTTGCTCGTTTTGCTCGTTTTGCTCGTTTTGCTCGTTTTGCTCGTTTTGCTCGTTTTACTAGTTTTACTAGTTTTGCTCGTTTTACTCGTTTTACTCGTTTTACTCGTTTTCCTCGTTTTACTCGTTTTGCTCGTTTTGCTCGTTTTACTCGTTTTACTCGTTTTACTCGTTTTACTCGTTTTACTCGTTTTACTCGTTTTACTAGTTTTACTAGTTTTACTAGTCTTACTAGTTTTACTAGTTTTACTAGTTTTACTAGTTTCACTAGTTTTACTAGTTTTACTAGTTTCACTAGTTTCACTAGTTTCACTAGTTTTACTAGTTTTACTAGTTTTACTAGTTTTACTAGATTTACTAGTTTTACTAGTCTTACTAGTTTTACTCGTTTTACTCGTTTTACTCGAATTACTCGTTTTACTCGTTTTACTCGTTTTACTAGTTTTACTAGTTTTACTCGTTTTACTCGTTTTACTCGTTTTACTCGTTTTACTCGTTTTACTCGTTTTAGTCGTTTTACTCGTTTTACTCGTTTTACTCGTTTTACTCGTTTTACTCGTTTTGTTCGTTTTGCTCGTTTTGCTCGTTTTACTAGTTTTACTAGTTTTACTCGTTTTACTCGTTTTACTCGTTTTACTAGTTTTACTCGTTTTACTAGTTTTACTAGTTTTACTAGTTTTACTAGTTTTACTCGTTTTACTCGTTTTACTCGTATTACTCGTTTTACTCGTTTTACTCGTTTTACTCGTTTTACTCGTTTTACTCGTTTTACTCGTTTTACTCGTTTTACTCGGTTTACTCGGTTTACTCGTTTTACTCGTTTTACTCGTTTTACTCGTTTTACTCGTTTTACTCGTTTTACTCGTTTTACTCGTTTTACTAGTTTTACTAGTTTTACTAGTTTTACTAGTTTTACTAGTTTTACTAGTTTTGCTCGTTTTACTCGTTTTACTCGTTTTACTCGTTTTACTCGTTTTACTCGTTTTAGTCGTTTTACTCGTTTTACTCGTTTTACTCGTTTTACTCGGTTTACTCGTTTTACTCGTTTTACTCGTTTTACTCGGTTTACTCGGTTTACTCGTTTTACTCGTTTTACTCGTTTTACTCGTTTTACTCGTTTTACTCGTTTTACTCGTTTTACTAGTTTTACTAGTTTTACTAGTTTTACTAGTTTTACTAGTTTTGCTCGTTTTACTCGTTTTACTAGTTTTACTAGTTTTACTAGTTTTACTAGTTTTACTCGTTTTACTCGTTTTACTCGTTTTACTCGTTTTACTCGTTTTACTCGTTTTACTAGTTTTACTCGTTTTACTCGTTTTACTCGAATTACTCGTTTTACTCGTTTTACTCGTTTTACTCGTTTTACTAGTTTTACTAGTTTTACTAGTTTTACTAGTTTTACTCGTTTTACTCGTTTTACTCGTTTTACTCGTTTTACTCGTTTTACTCGTTTTACTCGTTTTACTCGTTTTACTCGTTTTACTCGTTTTACTCGTTTTACTCGTTTTACTCGTTTTACTCGTTTTACTCGTTTTACTCGTTTTACTCGTTTTACTCGTTTTACTCGTTTTACTCGTTTTACTCGTTTTGTTCGTTTTGCTCGTTTTGCTCGTTTTACTAGTTTTACTAGTTTTACTCGTTTTACTCGTTTTACTCGTTTTACTCGTTTTACTCGTTTTGCTCGTTTTATTAGTTTTGCTCGTTTTACTCGTTTTACTCGTTTTGCTCGTTTTGCTCGTTTTACTCGTTTTACTCGTTTTACTCGTTTTACTCGTTTTACTCGGTTTACTCGGTTTACTCGGTTTACTCGTTTTACTCGTTTTACTCGTTTTACTCGTTTTACTCGTTTTACTCGTTTTACTCGTTTTACTCGTTTTACTCGGTTTACTCGGTTTACTCGTTTTACTCGTTTTACTCGTTTTACTCGTTTTACTCGTTTTACTCGTTTTACTCGTTTTACTCGTTTTGCTCGTTTTACTAGTTTTGGTCGTTTTACTCGTTTTACTCGTTTTGCTCGTTTTGCTCGTTTTAC
>NW_027486655.1:7500-21050 GCF_050908995.1 Andrena cerasifolii | reverse complement strand
CGACCGACCGACCGAACGACTGACCGAACGACCGACCGACCGACCGACGGACGGACCGACCGACCGACCGACCGACCGACCGACCAACCGACCGACGACCGACCGACCGACCGACCGACCGACCGACCGACGGACTGACTGACCGACTAACCGACCGACCGGCCGACCGACCGACCGACCGACGGACTGACTGATCGACTGACCGACTGACCGACCGACCGACCGACCGACCGACGGACTGACCGACTGACCGACCGACCGACCGACCGACGACTGACTGACCGACTGACCGACTGACCGACCGACCGAACGACCGACCGAACGACCGACCGACCGACCGACCGACCGACGGACTGACTGACCGACTGACCGACTGACCGACTGACCGACTGAACGACTGACCGACCGACCGACCGACCGACCGACCGAACGACCGACAGACCGACCGACGGACCGACTGACCGACTGACCGACTGACCGACCGACCGGTCGACCAACCGACCGACCGACAGACCGACCGACGGACTGACTGACCGACTGACCGACCGACCGACCGACTGACTGACCGACTGACCGACTGACCGACCGACCGACCGACCGACCGACCGACCGACCGACCGACCGACCGACCGACCGACCGACCGACCGACCGTCCGTCCGACCTACGGACTGACGGACCGACTGACCGACTGACCGACCGACCGACCGACCGACCGACCGAACGACCAACCGACCGACCGACCGACCGACCGACCGACCGACCGACCGACCGACCGACCGACCGACGGACTGACTGACCGACTGACCGACTGACCGACTGACCGACCGACAGGCCGACCGACCGACCGACCGACTGACCGACTGACCGACCGACCGACCGACCGACCGACCGACCGACCGACCGACCGACCGACCGACCGACCGACCGACCGACCGACCGACCGACCGACCCCGACGGACTGACTGACCAACTGACCGACTGACCTACGGACTGACTGACCGACTGACCGACCGACCGACCGACCGACCGACCGACCGACCGACCGACCGACCGACGGACCGACGGACTGACTGACCGACTGACCGACTGACCGACCGACCGACCGAACGACTGACCGAACGACCGACCGACCGACCGACGGACGGACCGACCGACCGACCGACCGACCGACCGACCAACCGACCGACCGACCGACCGACCGACCGACCGACCGACCGACCGACCGACCGACGGACTGACTGACCGACTGACCGACCGACCGGCCGACCGACCGACCGACCGACCGACCGACGGACTGACTGATCGACTGACCGACTGACCGACCGAACGACCGAACGACCGACGGACTGACTGATCGACTGACCGACTGACCGACTGACCGACTGACCGACTGAACGACTGACCGACCGACCGACCGAACGACCGACGGACTGACTGATCGACTGACCGACTGACCGACTGACCGACTGAACGACTGACCGAACGACCGACCGACCGACCGACGGACCGACCGACCGACCGACCGACGGACTGACTGATCGACTGACCGACTGACCGACCGACCGACCGAACGACCGACGGACTGACTGATCGACTGACCGACTGACCGACTGACCGACTGAACGACTGACCGACCGACCGACCGACCGACCGACCGACCGACCGAACGACCGACCGACCGACCGACGGACCGACCGACCGACCGACCGACCGACTGACCGACTGACCGACCGACCGACCGACCGACCGACCGACCGACCGACCGACCGACCGACCGACCGACCGACCGACCGACCGACCGACCGACCGACCGAACGACCGACCGACCGACCGACGGACCGACCGACCGACCGACCGACGGACTGACTGACCAACTGACCGACTGACCTACGGACTGACTGACCGACTGACCGACCGACCGACCGACTGACCGACTGACCGACCGACCGACCGTCCGACCGACGGACTGACTGACCGACTGACTGACCGAACGACCGACCAACCGACCGACCGACCGACGGACCGACCAACTGACCGACTGACCGACTGACCGACTGACCGACTGACCGACTGACCGACTGACCGACTGACCGACCGACCGACCGACCGAACGACCAACCGACCGACCGACCGACCGACCGACCGACCGACCGACCGACCGACCGACGGACTGACTGACCGACTGACCGACTGACCGACTGACCGACCGACAGGCCGACCGACCGACCGACCGACCGACTGACCGACTGACCGACCGACCGACCGACCGACCGACCGACCGACCGACCGACCGACCGACCGACCGACCGACCGACCGACCGACCGACCGACCGACGGACTGACTGACCAACTGACCGACTGACCTACGGACTGACTGACCGACTGACCGACCGACCGACCGACCGACCGACCGACCGACCGACCGACCGACCGACCGACCGACCGACCGACGGACCGACGGACTGACTGACCGACTGACCGACTGACCGACCGACCGACCGAACGACTGACCGAACGATCGACCGACCGACCGACGGACTGACCGACCGACCGACCGACCGACCGACCGACCGACGGACTGACTGACCGACTGACCGACTGACTGACCGACTGACCGACTGACCGACCGACCGACCGACCGACCGACCGACCGACCGACCGACCGACCGACCGACCGACCGACCGACCGACCGACCGTCCGTCCGACCGACGGACTGACGGTCCGACTGACCGACTGACCGACCGACCGACCGACCGACCGACCGAACGACCAACCGACCGACCGACCGACCGACCGACCGACCGACCGACCGACCGACCGACGGACTGACTGACCGACTGACCGACTGACCGACTGACCGACCGACAGGCCGACCGACCGACCGACCGACTGACCGACTGACCGACCGACCGACCGACCGACCGACCGACCGACCGACCGACCGACCGACCGACCGACCGACCGACCGACCGACCGACCGACGGACTGACTGACCAACTGACCGACTGACCTACGGACTGACTGACCGACTGACCGACCGACCGACCGACCGACCGACCGACCGACCGACCGACCGACCGACGGACCGACGGACTGACTGACCGACTGACCGACTGACCGACCGACCGACCGAACGACTGACCGAACGACCGACCGACCGACCGACGGACGGACCGACCGACCGACCGACCGACCGACCGACCAACCGACCGACCGACCGACCGACCGACCGACCGACCCACCGACCGACCGACGGACTGACTGACCGACTGACCGACCGACCGGCCGACCGACCGACCGACCGACCGACGGACTGACTGATCGACTGACCGACTGACCGACCGACCGACCGAACGACCGACGGACTGACTGATCGACTGACCGACTGACCGACTGAACGACTGACCGACCGACCGACCGACCGACCGACCGAACGACCGACCGACTGACCGACTGACCGACCGACCGGCCGACCGACCGACCGACCGACCGACCGACGGACTGACAGATCGACTGACCGACTGACCGACCGACCGACCGACCGACGGACTGACTGACCGACTGACCGACTGACCGACTGACTGACCGACTGACCGACCGACCGACCGACGGACTGACTGATCGACTGACCGACTGAGCGACCGACCGACCGAACGACCGACCGACCGACCGACCGACCGACTGACCGACCGACTGACCGACCGACCGACCGACCGACCGTCCGACCGACGGACTGACTGACCGACTGACCGAACGACCGACCAACCGACCGACCGACCGACGGACCGACCAACTGACCGACCCCCTGACCGACTGACCGACTGACCGACTGACCGACTGACCGACTGACCGACTGACCGACCGACCGACCGAACGACCACCGACCGACCGACCGACCGACCGACCGACCGACCGACCGACCGACCGACCGACGCGACGGACTGACTGACCGACTGACCGACTGACCGACTGACCGACCGACAGGCCGACCGACCGACCGACCGACCGACTGACCGACTGACCGACCGACCGACCGCCGACCGACCGACCGACCGACCGACCGACCGACCGACCGACCGACCGACCGACCGACCGACCGACGGACTGACTGACCAACTGACCTACGGACTGACTGACCGACCGACGGACCGACTGACGACTGACCGACTGACCGACCGACCGGTCGACCAACCGACCGACCGACAGACCGACCGACGGACTGACTGACCGACTGACCGACCGACCGACCGACTGACTGACCGACTGACCGACTGACCGACCGACCGACCGACCGACCGACCGACCGACCGACCGACCGACCGACCGACCGACCGACCGACCGACCGTCCGTCCGACCTACGGACTGACGGACCGACTGACCGACTGACCGACCGACCGACCGACCGACCGACCGAACGACCAACCGACCGACCGACCGACCGACCGACCGACCGACCGACCGACCGACCGACCGACCGACGGACTGACTGACCGACTGACCGACTGACCGACTGACCGACCGACAGGCCGACCGACCGACCGACCGACTGACCGACTGACCGACCGACCGACCGACCGACCGACCGACCGACCGACCGACGCGACCGACCGACCGACCGACCGACCGACCGACCGACGGACTGACTGACCAACTGACGACTGACCTAAGGACTGACTGACCGACTGACCGACGACCGACCGACCGAACGACCGACCGACCGACCGACCGACCGACGGACCGACGGACTGACTGACCGACTGACCGACTGACCGACCGACCGACCGAACGACTGACCGAACGACCGACCGACCGACCGACGGACGGACCGACCGACCGACCGACCGACCGACCGACCAACCGACCGACCGACGACCGACCGACGACCGACCGACCGACCGACCGACCGACGGACTGACTGACCGACTGACCGACCGACCGGCCGACCGACCGACCGACCGACCGACCGACGGACTGACTGATCGACTGACCGACTGACCGACCGAACGCCCGAACGACCGACGGACTGACTGATCGACTGACCGACTGACCGACTGACCGACTGAACGACTGACCGACCGACCGACCGAACGACCGACGGACTGACTGATCGACTGACCGACTGACCGACTGACCGACTGAACGACTGACCGAACGACCGACCGACCGACCGACGGACCGACCGACCGACCGACCGACGGACTGACTGATCGACTGACCGACTGACCGACCGACCGACCGAAACGACCGACGGACTGACTGATCGATGACCGACTGACCGACTGACCGACTGAACGACTGACCGACCGACCGACCGACCGACCGACCGAACGACCGACCGACCGACCGACGGACCGACCGACCGACCGACCGACCGACTGACCGACTGACCGACCGACCGACCGACCGACCGACCGACCGACCGACCGACCGACCGACCGACCGACCGACCGACCGACCGACCGACCGACCGACCGAACGACCGACCGACCGACCGACGGACTGACCGACCGACCGACCGACCGACCGACCGACCGACGGACTGACTGACCGACTGACCGACTGACCGACTGACCGACTGACCGACTGACCGACTGACCGACTGACCGACTGACCGACCGACCGACCGACCGAACGACTGACCGACTGACCGACCGACCGACCGTCCGACCGACGGACTGACTGACCGACTGACCGAACGACCGACCAACCGACCGACCGACCGACGGACCGACCAACTGACCGACTGACCGACTGACCGACTGACCGACTGACCGACTGACCGACTGACCGACTGACCGACTGACCGACCGACCGACCGACCGAACGACCAACCGACCGACCGACCGACCGACCGACCGACCGACCGACCGACCGACCGACGGACTGACTGACCGACTGACCGACTGACCGACTGACCGACCGACAGGCCGACCGACCGACCGACCGACGATGCGACTGACCGACTGACCCGACCGACCGACCGACCGACCGACCGACCGACCGACCGACCGACCGACCGACCGACCGACCGACCGACCGACCGACCGACCGACGGACTGACTGACCAACTGACCGACTGACCTACGGACTGACTGACCGACTGACCGACCGACCGACCGACCGACCGACCGACCGACCGACCGACCGACCGACCGACCCCGACCGACGGACCGACGGACTGACTGACCGACTGACCGACTGACCGACCGACCGACCGAACGACTGACCGAACGATCGACCCGACCGACCGCGACTGACCGACCGACCGACCGACCGACCGACCGACCGACGGACTGACTGACCGACTGACCGACTGACTGACCGACTGACCGACTGACCGGACCGACCGACCGACCGACCGACCGACCGACCGACCGACCGACCGACCGACGACCGACCGACCGACCGACCGTCCGTCCGACCGACGGACTGACGGTCCGACTGACCGACTGACCGACCGACCGACCGACCGACCGACCGACCGACCGACCGACCGACCGACCGACCGACCGACCGTCCGTCCGACCGACGGACTGACGGTCCGACTGACCGACTGACCGACCGACCGACCGACCGACCGACCGAACGACCAACCGACCGACCGACCGACCGACCGACCGACCGACCGACGACCGACCGACGACGGACTGACTGACCGACTGACCGACTGACCGACTGACCGACCGACAGGCCGACCGACGACCGACCGACTGACCGACTGACCGACCGACCGACCGCCGACCGACCGACCGACCGACCGACCGACCGACCGACCGACCGACCGACCGACCGACGGACTGACTGACCAACTGACCGACTGACCTACGGACTGACTGACCGACTGACCGACCGACCGACCGACCGACCGACCGACCGACCGACCGACCGACCGACGGACCGACGGACTGACTGACCGACTGACCGACTGACCGACCGACCGACCGAACGACTGACCGAACGACCGACCGACCGACCGACGGACGGACCGACCGACCGACCGACCGACCGACCGACCAACCGACCGACCGACCGACCGACCGACCGACCGACCCACCGACCGACCGACGGACTGACTGACCGACTGACCGACCGACCGGCCGACCGACCGACCGACCGACCGACGGACTGACTGATCGACTGACCGACTGACCGACCGACCGACCGAACGACCGACGGACTGACTGATCGACTGACCGACTGACCGACTGACCGACTGAACGACTGACCGACCGACCGACCGACCGACCGACCGAACGACCGACCGACTGACCGACTGACCGACCGACCGGCCGACCGACCGACCGACCGACCGACCGACGGACTGACAGATCGACTGACCGACTGACCGACCGACCGACCGACCGACGGACTGACTGACCGACTGACCGACTGACCGACTGACTGACCGACTGACCGACCGACCGACCGACGGACTGACTGATCGACTGACCGACTGAGCGACCGACCGACCGAACGACCGACCGACCGACCGACCGACCGACTGACCGACCGACTGACCGACCGACCGACCGACCGACCGTCCGACCGACGGACTGACTGACCGACTGACCGAACGACCGACCAACCGACCGACCGACCGACGGACCGACCAACTGACCGACTGACCGACTGACCGACTGACCGACTGACCGACTGACCGACTGACCGACTGACCGACTGACCGACCGACCGACCGACCGAACGACCAACCGACCGACCGACCGACCGACCGACCGACCGACCGACCGACCGACCGACGGACTGACTGACCGACTGACCGACTGACCGACTGACCGACCGACAGGCCGACCGACCGACCGACCGACCGACTGACCGACTGACCGACTGACCGACTGACCGACTGACCGACCGACCGACCGAACGACTGACCGAACGACCGACCGACCGACCGACGGACGGACCGACCGACCGACCGACCGACCGACCGACCAACCGACCGACCGACCGACCGACCGACCGACCGACCCACCGACCGACCGACGGACTGACTGACCGACTGACCGACCGACCGGCCGACCGACCGACCGACCGACCGACGGACTGACTGATCGACTGACCGACTGACCGACCGACCGACCGAACGACCGACGGACTGACTGATCGACTGACCGACTGACCGACTGACCGACTGAACGACTGACCGACCGACCGACCGACCGACCGACCGAACGACCGACCGACTGACCGACTGACCGACCGACCGGCCGACCGACCGACCGACCGACCGACCGACGGACTGACAGATCGACTGACCGACTGACCGACCGACCGACCGACCGACGGACTGACTGACCGACTGACCGACTGACCGACTGACTGACCGACTGACCGACCGACCGACCGACGGACTGACTGATCGACTGACCGACTGAGCGACCGACCGACCGAACGACCGACCGACCGACCGACCGACCGACTGACCGACCGACTGACCGACCGACCGACCGACCGACCGTCCGACCGACGGACTGACTGACCGACTGACCGAACGACCGACCAACCGACCGACCGACCGACGGACCGACCAACTGACCGACTGACCGACTGACCGACTGACCGACTGACCGACTGACCGACTGACCGACTGACCGACTGACCGACCGACCGACCGACCGAACGACCAACCGACCGACCGACCGACCGACCGACCGACCGACCGACCGACCGACCGACGGACTGACTGACCGACTGACCGACTGACCGACTGACCGACCGACAGGCCGACCGACCGACCGACCGACCGACTGACCGACTGACCGACCGACCGACCGACCGACCGACCGACCGACCGACCGACCGACCGACCGACCGACCGACCGACCGACCGACCGACCGACGGACTGACTGACCAACTGACCTACGGACTGACTGACCGACTGACCGACCGACCGACCGACCGACCGACCGACCGACCGACCGACCGACCGACCGACCGACCGACCGACCGACCGTCGGACTGACTGATCGACTGACCGACTGACCGACCGACCGACCGACCGACCGACGGACTGACCGACTGACCGACCGACCGACCGACGGACTGACTGACCGACTGACCGACTGACCGACCGACCGACCGAACGACCGACCGAACGACCGACCGACCGACCGACCGACCGTCGGACTGACTGATCGACTGACCGACTGACCGACCGACCGACCGACCGACCGACGGACTGACCGACTGACCGACCGACCGACCGACGGACTGACTGACCGACTGACCGACTGACCGACCGACCGACCGACCGACCGACCGACCGACCGACCGACCGACCGACCGACCGACGGACTGACTGACCAACTGACCGACTGACCGACGGACTGACTGACCAACTGACCGACTGACCTACGGACTGACTGACCGACTGACCGACCGACCGACCGACCGACCGACCGACCGACCGACCGACCGACCGACCGACGGACCGACGGACTGACTGACCGACTGACCGACTGACCGACCGACCGACCGAACGACCGAACGACCGACCAACCGACCGACCGACCGACGGACCGACCAACTGACCGACTGACCGACTGACCGACTGACCGACTGACCGACTGACCGACTGACCGACTGACCGACTGACCGACTGACCGACTGACCGACCGACCGACCGACGGACTGACTGACCGACTGACCGACCGACCGACCGACTGACTGACCGACTGACCGACTGACCGACCGACCGACCGACCGACCGACCGACCGACCGACCGACCGACCGACCGACCGACCGACCGACCGACCGACCGACCGACCGACCGACCGACCGACCGACGGACTGCCTGACCGACTGACCGACCGACCGGCCGACCGACCGACCGACCGACCGACCGACCGACGGACTGACTGATCGACTGACCGACTGACCGACTGACCGACCTACCGACCGACCGACTGACCGACTGACCGACCGAACGACCGAACGACCGACCGAACGACCGACCGACCGACCGACCGACGGACTGACTGACCGACTGACCGACTGACCGACCAACTGACCGACTGACCGACCGACGGACTGACTGACCGACTGACCGACTGACCGACTGACCGACCGACCGGCCGACCGACCGACCGACCGACCGACCGACGGACTGACAGATCGACTGACCGACTGACCGACCGACCGACCGACCGACGGACTGACTGACCGACTGACCGACTGACCGACTGACCGACTGACTGACCGACTGACCGACCGACCGACCGACGGACTGACTGATCGACTGACCGACTGAGCGACCGACCGACCGAACGACCGACCGACCGACCGACCGACCGACTGACCGACCGACTGACCGACCGACCGACCGACCGACCGTCCGACCGACGGACTGACTGACCGACTGACCGACTGACCTACGGACTGACTGACCGACTGACCGACCGACCGACCGACCGACCGACCGACCGACCGACCGACCGACCGACGGACCGACGGACTGACTGACCGACTGACCGACTGACCGACCGACCGACCGAACGACTGACCGAACGACCGACCGACCGACCGACGGACGGACCGACCGACCGACCGACCGACCGACCGACCAACCGACCGACCGACCGACCGACCGACCGACCGACCCACCGACCGACCGACGGACTGACTGACCGACTGACCGACCGACCGGCCGACCGACCGACCGACCGACCGACGGACTGACTGATCGACTGACCGACTGACCGACCGACCGACCGAACGACCGACGGACTGACTGATCGACTGACCGACTGACCGACTGACCGACTGAACGACTGACCGACCGACCGACCGACCGACCGACCGAACGACCGACCGACTGACCGACTGACCGACCGACCGGCCGACCGACCGACCGACCGACCGACCGACGGACTGACAGATCGACTGACCGACTGACCGACCGACCGACCGACCGACGGACTGACTGACCGACTGACCGACTGACCGACTGACTGACCGACTGACCGACCGACCGACCGACGGACTGACTGATCGACTGACCGACTGAGCGACCGACCGACCGAACGACCGACCGACCGACCGACCGACCGACTGACCGACCGACTGACCGACCGACCGACCGACCGACCGTCCGACCGACGGACTGACTGACCGACTGACCGACTGACCGACGGACTGACTGACCAACTGACCGACTGACCTACGGACTGACTGACCGACTGACCGACCGACCGACCGACCGACCGACCGACCGACCGACCGACCGACGGACTGCCTGACCGACTGACCGACCGACCGGCCGACCGACCGACCGACCGACCGACCGACCGACGGACTGACTGATCGACTGACCGACTGACCGACTGACCGACTGACCGACTGACCGACCTACCGACCGACCGACTGACCGACTGACCGACCGAACGACCGAACGACCGACCGAACGACCGACCGACCGACCGACCGACGGACTGACTGACCGACTGACCGACTGACCGACCAACTGACCGACTGACCGACCGACGGACTGACTGACCGACTGACCGACTGACCGACTGACCGACCGACCGGCCGACCGACCGACCGACTGAGCGACCGACGGACTGACAGATCGACTGACCGACTGACCGACCGACCGACCGACCGACGGACTGACTGACCGACTGACCGACTGACCGACTGACCGACTGACTGACCGACTGACCGACCGACCGACCGACGGACTGACTGATCGACTGACCGACTGAGCGACCGACCGACCGAACGACCGACTGACCGACTGACCGACTGACCGACTGACCGACTGACCGACTGACCGACTGACCGACCGACCGACCGACCGAACGACCAACCGACCGACCGACCGACCGACCGACCGACCGACCGACCGACCGACCGACCGACCGACGGACTGACTGACCGACTGACCGACTGACCGACTGACCGACCGACAGGCCGACCGACCGACCGACCGACCGACTGACCGACTGACCGACCGACCGACCGACCGACCGACCGACCGACCGACCGACCGACCGACCGACCGACCGACCGACCGACCGACCGACGGACTGACCGACCGACCGACCGACCGACCGACCGACCGACGGACTGACTGACCGACTGACCGACTGACCGACTGACCGACTGACCGACTGACCGACCGACCGACCGACCGAACGACTGACCGACTGACCGACCGACCGACCGACCGACCGACCGACCGACCGACCGACCGACCGACCGACCGACCGACCGACCGACCGACCGACCGACCGACCGACCGACGGACTGCCTGACCGACTGACCGACCGACCGGCCGACCGACCGACCGACCGACCGACCGACCGACGGACTGACTGATCGACTGACCGACTGACCGACTGACCGACCTACCGACCGACCGACTGACCGACTGACCGACCGAACGACCGAACGACCGACCGAACGACCGACCGACCGACCGACCGACGGACTGACTGACCGACTGACCGACTGACCGACCAACTGACCGACTGACCGACCGACGGACTGACTGACCGACTGACCGACTGACCGACTGACCGACCGACCGGCCGACCGACCGACCGACCGACCGACCGACGGACTGACAGATCGACTGACCGACTGACCGACCGACCGACCGACCGACGGACTGACTGACCGACTGACCGACTGACCGACTGACCGACTGACCGACTGACTGACCGACTGACCGACCGACCGACCGACGGACTGACTGATCGACTGACCGACTGAGCGACCGACCGACCGAACGACCGACCGACCGACCGACCGACCGACTGACCGACCGACTGACCGACCGACCGACCGACCGACCGTCCGACCGACGGACTGACTGACCGACTGACCGAACGACCGACCAACCGACCGACCGACCGACGGACCGACCAACTGACCGACTGACCGACTGACCGACTGACCGACTGACCGACTGACCGACTGACCGACTGACCGACTGACCGACTGACCGACCGACCGACCGACCGAACGACCAACCGACCGACCGAGCGACCGACCGACCGACCGACCGACCGACCGACCGACGACGGACTGACTGACCGACTGACCGACTGACCGACTGACCGACCGACAGGCCGACCGACCGACCGACCGACCGACTGACCGACTGACCGACCGACCGACCGACCGACCGACCGACCGACCGACCGACCGACCGACCGACCGACCGACCGACCGACCGACCGACCGACCGACGGACTGACTGACCAACTGACCGACTGACCTACGGACTGACTGACCGACTGACCGACCGACCGACCGACCGACCGACCGACCGACCGACCGACCGACCGACCGACCGACGGACCGACGGACTGACTGACCGACTGACCGACTGACCGACCGACCGACCGAACGACTGACCGAACGACCGACCGACCGACCGACGGACTGACCGACCGACCGACCGACCGACCGACCGACCGACGGACTGACTGACCGACTGACCGACTGACCGACTGACCGACTGACCGACTGACCGACCGACCGACCGACCGAACGACTGACCGAACGACCGACCGACTG